>NW_016817334.1:334411-369490 GCF_001698545.2 Rhinopithecus bieti | reverse complement strand
AAAAAAAAAAAAAAAAAAAAAAAGCTAATTTTTAAAGTACATATTTATGTAAGAAATATTTAAAGATATATAGAAGTAAAACTAAAATAAAAATGATTCATAATACCACAACAAAATAGTTGATGTTAACGTATTGCCTTATATTTCTAGAGATTTTTCTGAAGTATTAAATTACACTATGCATACAAGTTTATAAACTTTTTAAAGACATCATAAAAGTATTTTCACATATCACTTATTTTTCAGATTTATTTTTATGACAACATACTTTATATGATATAAATACCTATATAATTTATTTAATCAATAGGCTACATTGAGACATACAGGATGTTACCAAAATTCATATTTCAAAAAAATAAACATTTTTATGGTTTGGTTATGGTAATAGTTAATTGAAAATAGAAGGCAATTATTTTCATTTCCTTTATATCATTCAAAATGTCAGACTTTTAGATAAAGCATTATTGAAATGAAATAAATGCCTATAAAACATATTTTGTTAATCCTTTTGTCATTCAAGACTCAATAATAAGTGATAGTTATGATGTATTGAGGACCGTTTTTGAGCCATTTATTTGTATACATGTGACCACTACATTCCCCAAATTGTTGGTCCATAAACAGAAGCCTACCATTATCTTCAGAAAGAACTTTCTTAAGATGAAACTTTATTCTAGCTCTGCAGTGGATTTAAGGTACACAATTAAATGGGTCCCATACAAAATTAAAGTTTTTCCTACAAATTTTACTAATTCCTATGAGGAAGTCCATAAACAAGAAGAGGAAAGTATGGAAGAAAGTTGTGATAAAGGGCTAAGCGTTTTCTTTTTAAGATGATTTTTGAAGTAAAGAAAAAAGGGCTGACAAGGATGGCAATTGACTCTTAAACCTCTATGTCTCAACTTTCTTTTCACTTCAGTCTGAAAATTTGACTTTCTACTCAAAATTTTTAAATGCTTTTAGTTCCATTTCTAAGCCATCACAATTTTTAGACTATTGGAAACAGTAATGGGCAGGACTGTCACTAACAGCAGAGTCCAAGTAATTCACATCGTCCATTTTTCCACCGGACTTTCAAGGCAAACCCCAGTCTGGCACCTTTGTCATGTCCAATCTATGGCACCAGCTTTCTCCCTTAGGCACACTTCTTCATTCTCCCCCAAAAGTCTATTTTTTCAAATGCCAAGTAGTGTGAATGTTTGCTATGGCAATAACTAAATACACATGTTCTGCTTCTCTTTCTCCAGTGTTTCCAAGTTCAACCCCCTTCTAACTCTTCAGCCTTCACACCCAAGACATACATCTAAGACACCACAAATTTGCAAACTACTAAATTTAATGAAGAAACAGCAGGTAGAAGATGAAAGCTGTCGCTGAGGAAATACAAACCTAAAAACCCCACTTTTCCCCTACCCAGGAAAGTTATTAGTGTAGACTCAAGGAATTTAAAATAGAAGAGAGTTTAGGAATGACAGTAATTGAAAAGGTAAGAAAGGTGCTATGGTTTGAATGTATCCTCCAAAGTTTATGTGCTGAAAACTTAATCCCCAGTGCAATGTTGTTGAGAGGTGGAGCTTTTAAGGTATGATTAGGTCATGAGAGCTCTGCCCTCATAAATGAATTAATGCAGTTATCACAGGAGTGGGTTTGTTATTTTGAGAGTGGTTTTGTTATTATGGGTTTTTTATAAAAGGAGGTTCAACCCTCTCTTGCTCTCTCTTCATGTGATGCCTTTTGCCATGTTATGATGTAGCAAGAAGGCCCTCACAAGATACCAAGTCCTCAATCTTGGATTTCCCAACATCCAGAACCATGAGGCAAATACGCTTCTGTTGTTTATAAATTACCCAGTTTGTTATATTCTGTTGTAACAACACAAAACAAAGATAAAACGATTATATGCATGGCCCCTTCCATCTCTTCAATAGGTTCCACGTGGAAAGGGGATGGCTAAGAGAATCTCACTGGATATTGGGGACTGACACTGAATACAAGAAACTAGTCTCTGCTTCTTGTTTCTTTTGCTCAGCCAACCTTACCCGGCACTGCCAGACTTCATAGAGGTAGCATGTGGCATAGCAAGATGGGAGACAGTACAGCTCACGCTCGGTTCCCTGGGGTGCCGTGTTTGGCATGGTGGTAATTCCTAGGTCTCTTGTGGGCCTAGAGAAGGCTATAGAAGGTAGTAGAAGGAATAAACTGGCCTGACAGCACCCAGCTCCCCAAAAATGCAATACTGCAGGGTAAAGTTATCTCACCAGCATATCTGTGGGGTGTAGAATGGATCCCCCCCATTGAACAGTACACCACTGTGCCCATATAGGATCATCCACTACAGAAGCCACAGAGATGAGATGGTGAGGTGGTGGCCATCTGGGTGCTCTAGGAATATCTCATGTAGCAAATTAAATGAACTCAAATCACACATCATCTACAGTGAAGGAGCCAATTGAATATCAAGAGCTTTCTAGTCTTTTCTCTGACCTGCACCTGCTCTTGTAGGCACATGTTTTGCCCACCTCACCTTCATCCCTGTCTTCTCTCCCTTTCTGGTCACTTTGGGATTATTCCCACATGGACCCTGTCAAATTAGTGATAAGACAGAGAAAAGGTTAAGACAGACTTTGACAACAAGACAAAGCTCAGATAAGGAACTGTGAACAGACAGATATTTTTCTTCTCAGACTGAATGGATGGAAATTAGTCTAATTGGACTGAATAGTTCACCCAAATAATATTGTTTAAATCAGAAGAGATTAAAATACTGCAGATCATCTCTACGATTTCTACTGATGAGCAGAAATGAAGGCTTGGGCTGGACAGTCTTTAACTTATCCCTCATGATGCCTGCCTCCTGGTATTTATGTCTATATGATCCCCTCCTCTTGAGGGTGGGTAACTTGTGACTTGCTTATATCCAAGAGAATATAGCAAAGATGAGGGAGTGTCACACTTATGGTTATGTTACATTATATGACTAACTTGCTAGCAGATATTTTAGAGTATCTCTTTCCCTCCATTTCTGGTTTTGAAAAACCAAGATGCCATGAATCCCATAGCCAGAAGGAATTGAATTCTGCCAATAGCCTGACTGAACTTAGAATTGAGTTCTTCCCCAGTCGAGCCTCCAGATGAGAAACCAGTCATGGGCTACACCTTGATTGAGCCCCATAGAAGACCCAGAAACCTGCTCCCACAGAAATTGTGCAATAATAAATGTGTGTGGTTTCAAGCTGCTAAATTTGTGATTTGTGATATAACATAGACTCCTGACCCACAGAAATTGTGCAATAATAAATGTGTGTGGTTTCAAGCTGCTAAATTTGTGGTTTGTGATATAATATAGAGGAAAACTAATACAAGGCCCATAAACAAAATTTAATGTAAATTATAATAAGAATAAGAAGTTACTTTTTACCTATACCTAACCTATTTTTCCAATTTATTACCACTAAACTATATTTAATTCTGCCTTTAAACCTTTGGTTGAACTGTTCCTGCATTCCTTCTGCCTATGCATACTTCATAGTTCCAAAATACCCTAGCCATCCTCAAATATCCCTAATAACACCTAGTAACACTACCTTTCCCTGAACTCCTGATCCCCCAATATAAAATTGAATAGCAGTTGTGTGAATGGATATACTAAGCTCATTCCTAATGTTAGGGAGAAAGTATTCAATCATATACCATTGAGAAAGATGTTAGCTGTAGATTTTCATAGATGCTTTTTTAAAAAAACTCAGATTGCAGAAGTTATCTTCTTTTCCTAGCTATTCTAGAATGTTTATTATGAATGGTTATTGAGTTTTCTCAAATGCATTTTCTGCATTTTCAAGGTGATTTTTTGCTTTTGCTTTGTATTCTGTCAATGTGTCCAATTATGTAGATATATTTTCAAATATTGACTCAACCTTGCATTCCTAGGATAAACTTCATTGGCTAGGTTACATTGATAATATTTTGGAGTATTTTTGGTCTACATTTATGGGCTATATTGGTCTGTAACGCCCCTTTTAAAAAATATATTTGTGGCTGGGTATGGTGGCTCATGCTACCCAATCCCAGCACTTTGGGAGGCCAAGGCAGGTGGATCATGAGGTCAGGAGTTCAAGACCAGCCTGACCAACATGGCGAAACCCCATCTCTACTAAAAATACAAACAAAAAAATAACCTGGCATGGTGGTATGCACCTGTAATCCCAGCTACTCAGGAGGCTGAGGCAGGAGAATTACTTGAACCTGGGAGACGGAGGTTGCAGTGAATCGAGATGGCACCACTGCACTCCAGCCTCAGCAACAGAGCGAGACTTCATCTCAAAAAAAAAAAAAAAAAAGTACTTGTGAAGTATATTACTAGGGTTGTTTTGGTTTTATAGCATGAGTTGGAAGTGACTTACTATTCTATCTTCTGAAAGAGTTTGTATACAATTGGTATTAATTTATTCTTAAATTTTTATTTAATTTAAGAATTCAGTGTTGAAACAATCTGGATACAAAGTTTTCTTTGTGAAATTTTTTCTTATTGTAAATCAAATGTCTCCAAAATATGCAGAACTACTCACATTTTCTATTTCTTCTTCAGTAAGTTTTGGTTAGTTGAAATTTTAAAGGAATTTATCTATTTAATTTACACTCTCAAATTTGTTGCCATGAGGTTGTTCATAATATTTTAATATTTTTTACACTTACAGGATCTGTGACTATATTCCTTTCATTCTTAATATTGACAATTTGTGTTTTCTTCCTTTTCTTGGTTATTCAAGAAAAGGAATGAATGGTTGATAAAGATGAGGTAATGAAAGAAGACAAATTTTAAAGAAGTTTAAAAGTGAAAAGAGAAAAAAATTACAAAGGTTAATGCTTGTTTTTCATTTACTATGTGCTAGGCTATGTACTAAATTCTTACCTTTAATCTCCACACTATAATTATATAAGTGGATGACATGGTTTTTCTGTGTCCCCACCCAAATCTCATCTTGAATTGTAACTCCCATAATTCCCACATGTCATGGGAGGATCCCAGTGGGAGGTGATTGAATTATGGGGCAGGTCTTTCCCTTACAGTTCTCATGATGGTGAATAAGTCTCACAACATCTGATGGTTTTAAAAAGAGGAGTTCCCATGCACAAGTTATCTCTCTTTGCCTGCTGCCATCCACTTAAGACATGACTTGCTCCTCCTTGCCTTCTGACATGATTGTGAGGATTCCACAGCCACATGGAACTGTAAGTCCATTAAACGTCTCTTTCCTTTGTAAATTGCCTAGTCTTGGGAATAACTTTATCAGCAGCATGAAAACGGACTAATACAATGGGTCCTACTAGTTTCACAGATGCATGAATTTAAGCTTTACAAAATTAAGTGACTTGCTTTAAATGACACAGTGAAGAAGCACTGCAACAAGTAAATTAGAGTCTTAAAGAAATGTTTTTAAATAAACAAACAAAGGAGTGATTTAGTTTGAAAAAATACATGAAAACATTTTAACAGGTAAATACACTCAAATGTTATCAGTGTTTTCTCTATATGGAGTAGTTTTATTTTATTTAAAAAATTGTATTTTTCCCTTCTACAATGAGCATAATAAAAAAAAAGTCTTTTATAAAGTGAAAACTGTTAAGACAGATAAAATTAATTATGTTTTCATACAGGGCAAGAGGAAGCAGGGCATAGTGCTACTATTTGAGGGACTGGGATCAAGAAGCAATAATTTATTCATTCAGCAAATGTTTACTGAATTTCTACTTTGTTCCAAGGAAGAAGAAAAGAAAAAGAGCATAACGAAAAGAAGACAATAATTAAGAAGACAGGAGGAATGAAGTAGAGAGAATTCCCATGAAGTGATCGCATTCTCATTAAAATAGAAAGTGAAGTCAGTGGGTAAATGTGAGGGTGGAGGTGAGTCTAGGACCTTGAGTATGTATACAAAAGTGGAAAAGATCACTGTGGTTTGCTTTGAAGCCTAGAAGCAAAAGTAGAGAGGAAAGAAAACAGAGGCTGTCCAGAGTTGAAGAGTGTCAAGATGAAAAGGCAAGGGTCAAGAAGATAAATGAATTTTGAAGCCATATTGACCTCTCATTTTCTTAAAACTCCAATGTGGAAGTTACTATGGATGAGTGGAGATAAAAGAGAAGATTCTGGAGTTAAATTGTAGGATGGGAGTGGAAGGTAAATCCTGGAAAAAAAAAAAAAAAGAACACTTCGATGCAGGTAGATGGCATGGAGTCCAAAAGAATGCCCTTAAGTGATCATTAATGAGCAATAGTCTGGAAGCTCACCAAAGCTATTTGTGGAAACTGCATTTATTCAATTTATAGAGTTCTAACTTAATTGGCGAGAACATAATCCATCTTTCTCTGACACTCAGATAAATTTGAAGTGATCATTTCAGGGCATAATCAGAATTTTGAGACAACTTAGAAATTATATCCTGAAGTTTCAAACGTTATTAACATTCTTGAAGAGAGTCTTCCATCTCTAGTGAATACAGCACATTTTTGTTGTTAGGCAAATGGGTGTGAAGCTCGCAGCACTCCTCCTGTGTCTCCCAATCTGCTTTAGTTAGCTCATCCATCAATTAAGAGGACACACTTAAACTGTTCAAAGACAATCCAAAGAAGTCCTTAGCCTAGGACGGTCCAGCCAAACTGATGTGCTGCTGTTCCAACTACAGCCCTTACTCAGACGGAATTCACTCAGTGCCGGAGGTAGAGAGACACTGCCTTATTTGTTTTGGCAATAATTGTCTCCCTGCCCTGAAAGAGGCCCTAAAATTGCTTCTATATTTAGAAACAAGATTACTCTGTTGAGGCTGCTGGTCAGAGAGTCTCACCTCCTTGTAGAAGTCTGTTATTCCTAGGGCTCTATTTCCTAATTTCAGCCTTGGTGGTGCTTGGTTGATGAAGAGGCATTTGTTCCACACAGACAAGGACACAGGAAGCCTTATTAGCATGTGTGCTGGAGGAGGTCACTATGACTACTTCCTATGGGAACGTTAATTGTGGGGACTTTATTGCCTCCCAACTATTCTGACTAAACATTATGACAGATTCAAGTTTCTGGTGGCTTTGATTGAATAAGGAGGACAATTTCATTGTTAAAGAAAGTGGACTTCAAGCCAATAGATTAAAAAGGAAATCCAAATTCAACAATTTCCAGTTACTCACATGAAGAGGAAAAGATAAGCATTGATGCTTAGTGAGTATCTCTCTGCAGGGGAAGCAGGGGTTTCTTGGTCATCCATGCGTGATCTCTATGTGTCACAGGAAAGCTATCAAAATATTCCAGGACGCTGCAGCTGCCAGGACCTCTCTCAGTATGCTTCTAAGCCACTCTTCAATCCCTGATCTAAATCATCCACAAGTTAGTACTTGGGTCCTCAGTAAACACTTCCCATTAATTTAATCTAAGCCCAGAATTTTAAAATCCCAGATAGCTCATTCAGTATTTACGTTAACCATATGCTCCCTGACTTTACACCACAAAATCACCCTTGTTATTTAAGGAGGTGAGGCAGTTGTATACACAGACTGACCGTAGAGATTTTATATTTTATCATGACCAGTTTCAATTTATTGTCCCTTTAAGTTATGATGAAAAAAAGTCATACTCGTTGCCTTAAAGAGAAGATTTGTCTTCCAAAAGAAAATCTCAGCAGATTAATATAAGACTCCATGACAAAATTAAAGCCAACTAGATTTGTTTAAATTTTAAAATGGAAAATGCATTGGCTCTTTTCCTTGCTGCCCCACTCAGCATGAAAGTTTCTCCTCAAACAATGTTCCTCCATCTCAGTTAATAGCAATTCTACTGTACCAAATAGCCCCAAGGCTATGGAATCATTATTGATGTCCCTCTCCAGTGCAGAAGTCAACACTGATGGCATTACTTTCAGAATGTGTCCACAGCCTGATGACTTCTCATCACCTCTGTTGGTCCTACCTCAACCTATGCCACCACTCTCTGTGATACACTGCATTCTTCTCAGCATTCTCCAATCTGGTCTTCCTGCTTCCACTTCTTTTCTCTCCATTCCCCTGTTGAGCAGGTCATGTCACTCCTCCACCATTCTAAGGGAAAAAGCTTTTCACCAGGGCTCCATCTGTTCACTGACTTCTGCCACTTGCTCTTTGACTCATTCCCCTCCACTCTCATGGCTGTTCCTCAATCACATCAAGTGTTCTTCCCCAGGGCCTTTGCACATGCTGTTCTCTCAGCCTGGAATGTTCTTCCTCCAGTTGACCACATGGCTTAATTCCTCTCTTCCTTCTGGTTTCTTCCCAAATGCTAACTCAACAGAAGAAGTCAAATCTCACACCTCCCCCCCGATATAAAGCAGTTAGAGCTGCCTACTACCTTGCATCCTTTCACCTTGCCCTGCTTTATTTTCCCTTTATAGCAATTATCACCCTCTTGACTTACAATGTATTTATTTGCTTATTGTATGTCTACTCCAATACCTGGCCCACAGAAGGCACTCAATAAACATTTTTTAGTAAACAGTTCTGATAATCATAATAAAGACCTGTTTGGTCCCTGGATTTCCTACAGAGCAGTAGTAAGAGAGACAGCAAATGCGAATGTAGCATCTTCAACATAACAACCATGGCTGATCACTCAACAGTAACCAAGGACCTCTGTGGAAGCATAAAACAAAAACTAAAATGAGCTGCACCAGCTTAATAAACTTTAAGCCTAAAGGAATATAATTATTTCAAAACTTGGTGAATTGATTCAAACCTGAAATAAATCTAAATAAATAAATTAAATAATAAATAAATCTATCTCCTACTACAAATTTCGAACATCAGTGCAAACCTGAACCAAGCTGATGCTTGTCTCACCTCTCGAGTAAAATGCTGCAGAGCCTTTGAGAAGACGTTCATGGCTCCAATGAAGCAACAAGCATTATACTCGTTCTTTTTAGGCATAACCTCTTATGTCAGTTACTACAATATTTCTCTGTGCCTATTGATATTTCTCTGCTAGAGTAGACTCTTTGTGTTTTCTTTCCATTTTTTTCTCCTTTTACTCCTGGCCACAATCCAGATCAAGCAAATAGATTATTTGGGGCTTCTCAGTCAAGGGATTGGTTTTAGCTATGACCTGAGAGACTGGCTAGGGATGAGGATTTCATAGTACCAGGTCTCTGAGAGGTGCTGAGATTTTAACTAAGAGTTGCCAAAAGCCATATCCAGGGAGAAAGCAAAAATCAGAAACATTGCTAAGTTCCCGCAAGGTATCAAATGATAAGAATATGGGGAAAGTATACTCTTTCAGTTATTCACAAAATACTTGCTAGGGTTGGAGTTAAAAGGAGGAACAAAATGCATCCCCTACCTTCAAGTTGCCCTCAGTTTGGAAAAAAACGGACAAGTACATAGGTGAATATTATATAGAGTAATAAACGCTAGGCTTTATGGGTAAATATAGGGATTGTCATTCAAACAAGTCTTTGATAGAATAAACTGGGTTCTAAAGCCAATTCCTCATTTCCTAACTGATATTTTGGGAAAATTACATAAATCCCCAACTTTGGTTTCCTTCAGGGGTAGGAGAGGGCTATAATAAAATGATTTTTAAAGCAGTTAAAATTTGTATTATGTGCTGGGCACATTTGTCTCATTCTGGTATGTGAAGATTAAGTTAAAAGTTGTTATCAATATTCCATTTCTTAACTTTATGAGGTACATACCAAAGATGATATCAAGGAGTTTCCTGATGGAAGCCCATGAAGGGGGAAGTGGGGCAGGGATTAGGGGAACAGTCAGGAGATGTGAGGGTGAGAAATGTGTGATCAAATCCTTTGCCAAGTTCTTCTTTTGCCACTCTGTATTAATCTGGCCACTTCCTGTGCATCTAGAGTCCTAAGGGGAATCTGGAAAATAAAAGAACTAGTGAATGTGAGATAAGACAGAATTTTTTTAACCCACCAAAAATAAGATACTGAGGTTAAATCCCTTCTTGTCAATGTCTTGAATCCCCTGAAACTGAAATAAAAGCCATAAATGCAACCTCAATAGATGCCCATGCATAAAGCTAGGAAATAATTCTTCTGGGTCAGCAAATGAGAACTTAGCCATACTCTTCTCAGGAAGACCCAGAAACTGAAGAAGGAAATATGGGTACTTCAGGTTGTTTCCTAAGGGAATTCTCTCTAACACTGATTTTGTCCATGATAACAGTGTTCCTCAACCCTCTACACTACTGCTATGGTAACAGTAGGGTTACTATAACAATAGTTACCTTCTACTGAAATAACTATTGTCTGCTCAACATGGTGCAAAGTATTTTATGTGCGTATTACATTTAGTTCTTGTAATGACGTTATGAAGTAAACTTTATTTTCTCCATGTTATAAGTGAGGATATTCAGCCCTAAAGAAATTAAATAACTTGCCCACAATCACACTCTTATTAGGATGAGCAATATTAAATGGCTGACATTCCACAATTTTTTAACCAACACACATGGCGGTTTCACACAGTCAAACCCTGGTGAGTGGCTGAGCCTATCCAAGCTGGGCCTGATCTGTGTAGTCAGTCACTATGTCAGATACTTCCCAATGAACCAGAGACAACAGAAAACCTGGCACGGGCATGCATAATGCTACATTTTAATAAAGTCCTCTACGTCTTCATACTACCTTCTATTACAAATATATTTGAAACTAATTTATTTTATAAACCATGAATTTAGAATTTAGCCTGCATTTTTATGTAATCACCTCTCTTTGCCCTTACGGGAAATTTAGGTTAAGAAAAATTTCTTGGTAGTGTTTGACAGACTATAAACATTATTCACCCACATGACATCTATTTATTCTGAGTAATACCATTAAGAATCTCTTACAAAATTCTGTCCCTAAAAGGAAAGTTATGTTCTGTAACAATAGCAAAGAATGCATATAAGATAAGCTGACTGAAGAAATATCTGCAGATTTATGCCATCGCAACAACTGACAGGATTTAATTTAATCACTCAGGCATCTCTATTAAGCTGGTATAGGCTGAAAGAATAAGTTTTAAGAAACTCCTAGAATATTTCTGATTTGGAATGGACTTAATTGGCTTCACCATGAAGTATTTTTCTAGTATCTAATATTTTGAAAGATTCTAATGTTCATTGAATACCAAAGCATGATGTGTATCTTAATGTATCTACTTAATAGCATCTGATGATAAGAAACATCTGCCCATAAAAACTGGAAAACTTTACAGAAAAAAGAAACAAAACCTATTCTTAAAGTGGCCCAGAACCTGTTAAAAAGATTACCACGTGAGTCTGCCTGTTATTTTTCTTTCAAAAAAGATTTGCAAATTAGAGTATACAAAATTCTTTTTATATAAAGAATTTTACAAAGCAGCTAACATTTGCTCATTTATATATGTACATAAGAACTGTTATAAGAATTTTAATTCAATTTCCTTTATTTTTATAACAAATCTGAGCAAAACCAACAAGTGCTTTATTGCAGTTGCAGTAGTTTCTATCCTATGGTTGTTCACATCAATGGGTGCAAGTGGAGTGGGAACAGTGAACAAATACCTATTGCTTCCTGACTAAATATTCTCTGGGATTAAAAATCTGACCTTCCTGATAGATTGTTCAATCTTTCTGCCTGAGAGGTGTTAACTCCTTGAGAGAGGTCTCTTTACTCTAGTTTCCCTGAGAATCCAGTGGACTGCATAACAAACATTATTTCCTGACATAAAATAGGCCTAATTCATCAGTTTGAGTTTTTACATGTGAATTTAGGGTCATTTACTTCTTATTTAATAAAATACTAAAACATGAATGCTTAAGCATTAGCTAACTGAATTCTTTTTTTTTGTTTGTTTGTTTGTTTGTTTGTTTGTTTGTTTGTTTGTTTTTTGAGACGGAGTCTCGCTCTGTCACCCAGGCTGGAGTGCAGTGGCCGGATCTCAGCTCACTGCAAGCTCGGTCTCCCGGGATCATGCCATTCTCCTGCCTCAGCCTCCCGAGTAGCTGGGACTACAGGCACCCGCCACCTCACCCGGCTAGTTTTTTGTATTTTTTAGTAGAGACGGGGTGTCACCGTGTTAGCGAGGATGGTCTCGATCTCCTGACCTCGTGATCCACCCGTCTCGGCCTCCCAAAGTGCTGAGATTACAGGCTTGAGCCACCGCGCCCGGCCCTAGCTAACTGAATTCTAAACACCATCTTAAATGAATAGCTTCTAAGTAGAAATCCAGTATGGGATAAAATATTATAATTATAGGTGTGCAAATCTAATGTAATCCATTTGAATATCGAATCACAGAAAAAGGCAAGAAATTACATCCAAAATTTGGAAAACTGTGTATTTTCTCAGTATGGACCTCCTTAGTATAACCCAACGTATTAAAAGTTTTCAAATTCAATTTTTGCACATTTACAGCATCAACTTCAAGTCCAAGTCTGACCGATTTTACAAAGAATATGTTTTATCCTGCATTTGATCATTAAAATGAAGCTTCAAAGAGTAATTGAAAGAAAACTACATGATAACATGAGGGACATTTTAAGCTAAAGTTTGCAAAATATAATTTAACACTGTATTATACCAACATTTTCAGTTCTGTTTCTACTGCTATTGGCTGTGTCCTAAATAAGCTACAACAGAGCTAACTTATGTTATGACCTAATCTCTAGGCAGAGTAGTACAATAAACTTAGATGAACTTGTTTCAGAAGCAGAAATGATTACTGCCAAAAGTAAAAGGGAAACAAAATGAAGCCCTCTTAAAATCTTCTTGTTTTGAATGTTGGCATCGTTACTAAAGAGAAATTTATATTTTGAAGACTTTTTCTTAGATGTTGAATACTGTGACCAATTGTGGTGGTGGCTGAAAGAAGAATAAGATTCATGAGGAATTTCTTTTACAAACATCTTTTCAAAATCCATCCTTGTTATCATTTCCCTTCCACCTATATTAAACTTAAAATTGGCTGTGTGCATAAGTTTTTTTTATCACTCAAGTTAATTTTAATCATAAAGCTTCATATATAGCTATAGGCTGGATTTAATTTCTGAATGCTCAGCCAAAGTCTAAATTTAAATCCGTATTTTAAATATATCATATGGTCAAACTACATAAAATAAATTGCTGAATAATCCTGAGAGTATAAATAGTAGAGAGAATTGTGTTTAATTAACTTAGTACTAGAATAGCATTCTTATTCCTGGTATCTTCAGAATATTATGCTAGAAAGAGTTTTTGGTTGAACACTAACAATTCTAGAATATTTCAAAAAGGGGCAATTAGAAATCATTTAGTCCAACAGTCTGTTTCTAAAAATGAGAAAACTGACTTCCAGAGATTTTGAGTGCAGGGCCTAAGGTCATATGGCTGTTCAATTAAGTATAGCCTAAAGATTGCTCCTTACGTATTTTAAGTTAGGCCTAAAAGCTTCTCCATACATAGTGAACTGTCACCTAACTGGAAGCGTGAACAGACTGAACCTGCTCTTATGACAAGTAGCAGAGTCTCAGCCAATCACAGCAGCCGAATTTTGGCCAATCACAGGCAGCCAACTGTTTAAACCATGTTCAAATAAGGCAAACACTGAGCTGTAACCAACCCAGCTCTTTCTTTACCTCGCTTTCATTTTCCATATGTCACTTTCTTTTTTCTGTCCATAAATGTTATCTGATCATGTGGCAGTTCCCGAGTCACATCTATCCTGGTTCTGGAGCATCCCAATTTGTGAATCATTCTTTGCTCAATTAAACTCCATGAAATACAATTTGTCTAAAGTTTTTTTTTTTTTATTTTAACATAGCTAATTAATAGCAGAGTTGAGACTATCATCCAGGTCACCCAACTAAAATTCCATTGCACGTTTGGTGGCATCAGGCTTATGTCAAAAGGTTATGAAAATAAATTCATCCCATTAAAGAAGTTTGCAGAGTGTGTTCCTTGGAGTTCTACTGCTCCTTGGAGTGATATCAGGGATCACAGGCAAAAAGGAAGATGTGCCACTGTATATTCACTTTAACCTAAGCATTTCCTCTGTTTCCCTGTTTTATATAGTGTTCTTTTGAATCGTATTTTATGTTTTAGAAGATTCTCCTACCATAAAAAAAAGAAGGTTTGAAAATTAGTTCCCAATCCCTGGTTCCAGATAGTGAAACTAAAACTCTTCTGCTGCCAATACCTAAAAGTGACTGAGTAAAATAAAATAAGCATTCTTTTAAGGGCTTATGTAACTTTGTAAAAATACCCTATGTCCAAAACATGGAGAGACTGAAATAAAGGAATCTCTTGGAAATGATTGTCCTTTCCTTAGGTGTATAGATGGCATACCAGAAAAAGAGAACGGATGAGATAGGGAATAGCAATATTTGAGGAATAATGACTGAGAATTTTTCAGCATAGAAAGTTAGAAAGCACAACAAGTTTTAGACAGAATTAAAACAAAACATCAAACCTCAATATATTAGATAAAAACTTCATAACACCAAAGATAAGGAGAAATTAAATGTGAGAAAAGACATATTGCCTCTAATAGCAGACTTCTTTTCTTTTTTTTTAAGACAAGGTCTCACTCTTTCACCCATGCTGGAGTGCAGTGGTACAATCATGACTCTCCGCAGTCTCCACCTACCAGGTTCAAGAGATTCTCTTGCCTTGGGCTCCCGAGTAGCCAGGACTACAGGCATGTGCCACCACGCCCAGCTAATTTTTGTATTTTTTGTAGAGGTTAGATTTTTCCATGTTGCCCAGGCTGGTCTCAGACTCCTGGACTCAAGTGATCCACCTGCTTCGGCCTCCCAAAGTGCTGGGATTGTAGGTGAGGAGTCACCATGCCCAGTCAATAGCAGACTTTCAACAACAACAATAAGGCCATAAAACAATGAAGCAATTTTCAAAGTCCTGATAAAATAACTGATACCTGAGAATATTCTCAAGAGTAAAGATAAAATAACTTTATTCTCTACCTAATGTAAACTCAACTTACTTCTTACAAACCCTCACTGAAAGAAAGGTCATACTTGTTGAAGGAGGAAATTGAATCTCGAAGAAGGAAATTGAATTCCAAAGAAGTGTAGGCAGAAGTTATTAAACATATGGGTAAATATAAGTATGGTGTCAATCTGTTCAGGCTGTTTTTAACAGAATACCATAAGCGGGATGGATTGTAAGCAACAGAAATTGATTTCTCATTGTTCTGAAAGCTGGGAAGTGCAAGGTCAAGGTGATAGCAGATTAGGTATCTGCTGAGGATTTGCTTCAGATTCATAGAAAGCATCTTCTCACCGCATCCACACATGGAAGGAGGGGGCAAGGGACCTCTCTTGGGTCTCTTCTGTCAGGGCACAAATCCCATTCCTGGGGGGCTCCACCCTCATGACCTAATAATATCCCAAAGGCCTCTCCTCCTGACACCATCACACTGGGAATTAGAATTTCAACATATGAATTTTTGGAGACACAAACATTCTGTCTATAGCTCATGAACTTTATAACATAATAAATATAATGATTCATATAATGTTATAAAAATAATGTGAAATTAAAATGCTGTAAAGCAGCAAAACAGTAGTCAGTCTGGCTTTCTTCAGATTCTACCTATGGCCAATTGAGGTCAGAAAATATTAAGTGGGAAATTTCAGAAATAGACAATTCATAGGTTTAAGTTGTGTGTCATTCTGATGAAGTCTCGTGCTGTCCTGCTCCATCCCACCCAGGACAGGAATCATCCCTCTGTTCAGGTATCCACACTGCCCTTTAATCACTTAGTAACTGTCTTGATTATTACCTCAACTCTCTTGGTATCACCTTGCTTGTGTTCAAGTGACTCTTATTTTAATTAATAGTGGTCTCAAACTGCAAGAGTAGTGATACCGGCATATTGTTATAATTGTTCTAATTTACTATTGTTGTTGTTAATATCTTGCTGTGCCTCATTTATACATTAAACTTTATCATAGTATGTATAGGAAAAAACATAGAATATATAGTATTTGGTACTATCCAGGGAGGCTTCAGGCATCGCTTTGGAGTCTTGAAGTATTCCCTGTAAATAAGGGGGGACTACCATACATAAAATGAGAGGGAGGTGATCAGAATTCAAACATTATAAGAATCTTGTATATTTTTAAACAAGATACAAGTAGCAATTAACATTAGGCTTTTATAAGCCAATCATTCACGTCAAATATGTAAGGTGTAACCACTGAAATAATAAAAATAAAGTACATCAGCTTCAACCTGGTAAACAGGGTAAAGTAAAATAAAGAAATGTGAGTAAACTAATTGAATAAAGGTAAAGGAAAAAATAAAGCAAATACAAAGGTAAATAATAATAAAGTAAAAATTTCACTAGAATCAAACAAATATTTTAGCAATTATAATAAGTAATCAGACAATATACTAGTTAAAAGATTTTTTAAAAAATATCTAGCCAATGTGATGTTCAGAAGAGACATACCATAAAGAAACAAAATAGCTGAAACTAAAGAAATGAAAAAGATAAATCAAAAAGAACTCTAACAAAAGCCATTTGGAATAGCGATGCCCCTGTCCAAAAACATAAACTTTAATAAAAATATATATTGCTAAAGGAAAAGGTAAACTCTGCTGTGATAGTTAATATTGAGTGTCAACTTGATTGGATTCAAGGATGCAAAGTATTGTTCCTAGGGGTGTCCCCATGAGGGTGTTGCCAAAGGAGATCAACATTTGAGTCAGTCGACTGGGAGAGGCAGACCCACCCTCAATGTGGGTGGGCACCATGTAATCAGCTACCAGCACAGCTAGAATAAAGCAGGCAGAAGAAAGTGGAATGAGGTGACTTGCTGAGTCTTCTGACCTTTATCTTTCTTCTGTGCTGGATGCTTCCTGCCCTCAAACATCAGATTCCAAGCTCTTCAGCTTTTGGACTCTTGGACCAACACCAGTGATTTGCCAGGCAGGGGCTCTTGGGCCTTCACTGCATACTGAAGGCGGCACTGTCGGCTTTCCTACTTTTGAGGTTTTGGAACTCAGACTGATTTCCTCGCTCCTCAGCTTGCAGAGAGTCTATTGTGGGACTTCACCTTGTGATTGTGTGAGTCAATACTCCTTAATAAACATCCCTTCATATATTCATCTATCCTATTAGTCCCGTCCTTTAAGAGAACCCTCACTAATACATCTGCTAACGTTTTTTAAAAGGAAATATTGGCAAGGCGCAGTGGCTCACGCCTGTAATCCCAGTACTTTGGGAGGCCGAGGCAAGCGGATCACGAGGTCAGGAGATCAAGACCATCCTGGCTAACATGGTGAAACCCCATCTCTACTAAAAAAATACAAAAAAAAATTAGCCAGACGTGGTGGCGGGCGCCTGTAGTCCCAGCTACTTGGGAGGCTGAGGCAGGAGAATCCCGGGAGGCAGAGTTTGCAGTGAGCCGAGATTGTGCCACTGCACTCTGGCCTGGGTGACAGAGTGAGACTTCGTCTCAAAAAAGAAAAAAAAAAAAAAAAGGAAATATTTACCATGGTATTATAAAAGTTATTGTATGCAGGTAATAACATAGTCTGGAAGTGTATAAACAAAAAATGATAGAATTATATAGAAATATGCACAAATTCATATGGCTAGAGATTTCAGTGTAACTTTTCCATGAATATCTTTATAAGGTGAAAAAATTAATAAGGACAAAAATATTTTAACACAATTAGCAAGACCGATTGATACAATATAGATAAGCCAGGCACAGTGGCTCATGCCTGTAATCCCAGCACTTATGGAGGCTGGGGTGGGAGGATTGCTTGAGCCCCGAAGTTCAAGACCAAGCTGGGCAACATAGAGAGATTCTGTGTCTATTAAAATTTTAAAACAAAAAGTGAATAAATTAGTTCGGCATGGTGGCAGCTACTTGGGAGGCTTAGGTGAAAGGATCACTTGAGCACAGGAGGTCAATGCTGCAGTGAGCTGTGATTCCACCACTCACTCCAGCCTGGGTGACAGAGCAAGACCTTGTCTCTAGTAGTAATAATAATAATACTCATAAATAGATCTCTCCACGTAAGAAATTTAGATGCAAACCTTTTTTCAAAATCTGTGGATATTATCGGTTGAATTTGTGTCCTCTCCAAAATTCATATGCTGAAGTCCTAACCTCCAGTACCTTACAATGTGACTGTATTTGGAGACAGAGTCTTTAAAGAGGTAATTGTAGTTAAATTAGATCATTAGGGTGGACCCTAGTCTAATATGACTGGTATCTTTATAGGAAGAGGAGATCAAGACACAGACAAGACGAGGTTCAGACCATGTGAAGACAGGGAAGACTGCACTCCACATGCCAAGGAGATAAGACTCAGGATAACTAACCTGGCTAACACCTTTATCTCAGACTTCTGGCATCCATTATTATTGAAAAACAGATTTCAGTTGTTTAAGCCACCAGCCTGTGGCATTTTGTATCATGACATTTCTAGCAAAATCCAGAATAATTTACAACAATTAACTAGGTATTAGGCTAAAATGCAAATTTTCAAATAGAAATAAATGATAATAATAGATTTTCTGACCAAAATAGAATTTATAACAATTTTGTAATACAGTGAGAAAGAAAAATATATATTTAAAAGTAAAAAATGTAAATTTAAAACATTATTAAAAGACATGCACTTAGATTTTTGTGGTTCAGTAAATACATCACTTTGAACATTAGAATATATTTAAATATAATAATAATGAAATCATTATAAATCACACTTTGTGGTAAGCAGCTAAAGCATTACTTAGAGAAAGATGCATATAAGTTTAGTGTTCAAGTCAATAAGGTAAATAAAGATAAATGAAGAAACAATGAAGTAATAATATGAACAGAAATTCATGATACAGAAGACAAAGCAGCCAACACATGCTTCACCAGTGAGTTCTTATATTTGTGAAGAAAATTGCCTTTCAAGTTTTGAAATAAAATAAGAGAAAGAAAAAAAGGGGGTCGGGGAGAGAAGAAAACAGGGAAATAGTAAGGTCTCACACTCTTTCTAGAATGTTCTATCACACATCCATATACGTTTGTTAATGTATGCCTTAAGAAATCAAAGTTAGGGCTAGGCATAGTGGCTCACGCAGGTAATCCCAGCACTTTGGGAGGCCGAGGGGGGTGGATCATCTGAGGTCAGGAGTTCAAGACCAGCCTAGCCAACATGGTGAAGCCCTGTCTCTACTAAAAAAAGTACAAAATTATCTGGGCATGGTGGCATATGCCTGTAATCCCAGCTACTTGGGAGGCTGAGGCAGGAGAATCGCTTGAACCTGGGAGGCGGAGGTTGCAGTGAGGTGAGATGGCGCCACTGCACTCCAGCCTGGGCGACAGAGTGAGAGTCTGTCAAAAGGAAAGAGAGAAAGAGAGAGAGAAAGAAGGAAGGAAGGAAGGAAGGAAGGAAGGAAGGAAGGAAGGAAGGAAGGAAGGGGAAGGAGAGAGAAAGCAAGCTAAGTTAGTAATATCTCTTCTGTTAAGTTTCTCTGAACTTTTCAAATAGTTACCCACTCTCTATGCCACCATTTTATCTTACAAATACTTTAAATATCCTGTCCAGAAAACTGTATTATAATGATTTGTTTTCAAGGCTGTCATATCTCCCAAGGTGGCACTCATAGAAAATAATGCCTTATTTCCCAGTGTTTAAAGAAGTGTTTGGCTTTCAACACATGGTTGAAGATAAACTAATAAATTAATAAATAAATATTGAAGACTTTGAGGAAATTTACAATATGGCCAAAAACATACCCCAATACTTTTTTTCTTCATGTTAAAACTCCAAATTCCTTCAAACATTATTCATAAGACACAATTTATAGAGGCTTCAGTATTCTAGTTTCCCTCCTTTGATGACTATTCTGCTGTATATTACTGACTTTAAAACTATCTCCAAAATATTGTGGCTTAAAACAACAATAACCTTTTTTTTTTTTTTTAACTCTCTTTCATAGTTCCTGTTAGAAATTCAGAAAAGGGTCCTCTGGGTAATTCTGGCACAAGGTCTCTTTTATTAGGTTGCTGTCAGATGGTGGATAGAGCTGGAGAAGCTAGGAACCAAACAGGCACCCTCTTTTCTTTTCTGTTTTCTCCTTCTACCCCCACCCTCCAAATGAAATCATGTTGTCTCTCTATAGGGACTAGCAGCATAGCAGCCCAGGACACTGAAAATGCTTACAGACTTGGTAAGGACTCCAACATGAATTTTCCAGGGAAGTTATTTTTTCTTTTCTGATCTACCCTCAGAAGACAGGAATTGTCACCTCCAGCATAATATATTGGTTATAAGGGAGTCAATAATTTGCCTGAATTCAGGGGAAGAAAAATTAGACTCTATATCTTAGGAAGATTGTCACAATGTTCTAGAAGAACACATGAGGCAGGAGATACTGTTGCAGTCAGCTTTAGAATACACAGTCTGACACAGTCTGTTTTCCAGCCACAAAAAATCACATCCTTCTCACATACAAAATTCACTCAACCCCACCCAAAACCCACAAATTCTCATCCCACTGTACTCAAGCTTGTAGGAGACCTTGTCATCTAATCAGATTGTACACTCGAGGCTGTTCAGGAGAAGTTCCTCAGGTACAGCAAGTTGCATATTATTATTCTCAATCTAAAGACCAGTGAACTACAAAGACAAGTCATCTGCCCTCTACACACTCAGCATACAATGGTGAGATGGGTATAGGATAACGATTAATAGACAGGCCCATTCTAAAAGTGGGAGAGAATGTACTGAGCATGAGGCAATTCTGCAATCCAACTGGACACATCTTGCCAGTTCCTTGACAGGGGCTCAGTTCTAATCTCTGGGAATTGTTCTCCGTGGTTCCTGGCTCTTCCTTGTGAATTATTCTTTCTTTTCTATACAAAGGGGCCTGATTTGTACCTGAGATTTCTTCTTCCTGTCCTTCATAGGTGGAGTCCAGATGCCTCCTTTAGGTCAAACTTCCGGTGTTTCCCTTAGAAAAATTACTTTTAAATATTTGCAGGATTTTTAAAAATAAATCATACTGGGTGTCACTCTACTACATATAAGCACAATCTTTTTGAGCTAAGACTTTATGACTCTTAGAAGCTGTATTATTTGTGGAAGGCATGGTATTTGAAAGGCATTCCCTTAGGATCCTTAGAGGTACTTTTGTCTGTCTGTAAGATTTTATAAAGTACCACTTTAGATCTTTTAAAGATCTTAACAAAAACTCCAAATTTTACCTATTCTTTGTTCTGAGGCCCTTTCTGTGAGAACATTTTGCTGGGGAAAAAAAGATTGTTCTTCACCCTTTACATTGTATGTCATCTAAATTCTACTCAAAAGCTGAACAGTATGCCCTTTAGCTCATCTCTCGCTTCTCCACAGGCACTCTCAACACTGCCTGGAAATCTTAGCTATCATTGAGATCATTAGGTTGATTTCCTCTTTTCCATGTTACTGCAAAGAGCAGTTCTGCTAAACTTCCCACCCAATAACAGAACTCTCATTTCCCCCAGTTTCCGATAACATTTCCTTCATTTTCTTCCATGCCCTTATTGACAGCTCCTAAGGGCATTAGGATTCTAACACTTTTCTGGAGGCCTTTCCAATTTTTCATAAAATGCTCTTTGAGATCAAGCTCCCATCTTCCACCCAGTACCAAAACCAATGCAACATGTTTTAGAATTTTGTTACAGAAGCACCTCACATTCAGGTGTCAAATTTTGTCCCAGAGTATTAGTCTATTCTCACACTGCTGATAAAGAGATACCTGAGACTGGGCAATTTACGAAAGAAAGAGGTTTAATGAACTTACCGTTCCACATGGCTGGAGAGGCCTCATAATTATGGCAGAAGGCAAGGAGTAGCTGGCCATGTCTTACCTGGATGGCAGCAGGCAAAAAGAGAGAGCTTGTGTGGGGAAACTGCTGTTTTTAAAACCATCAGATCTCATGAGACGTATTCACTGTCATAAGAACTGCACAGGAAAGACCTGCCCCTATGATTCAATTACTTCCCACTGGGTCCCTCCCACATGTGGGAATTCAAAATGAGATTTGTGTCCCCACAACCAAACCATATCATTCCACCTTTGGCACCTCCCAAATCTCATGTCCTCACATTTCAAAACCAATCATGCCTGCCCAATAGTCCCCTAAAGTCTTAACTCATTTCAGCATTGACTTGAAAGTCAAGAGTTCAACGTCTCATCCTAAAGCTCCAGAGTCAAGCCATTGTAAAATTAGGACACAATTAATAAAAATAATGCTCCCAAGTATTATTTTATGACATAGGCTCATATCAGTTTAAATCAATTTTGCCCTTTCAGTTTTACAGGCTACAAAATTTGGATTCATCCTTGACTCCTCTTTTTCTTTCTGATTCCACATCTTATCTGTTATCCCAAATCTGATATTCCTTCAAAACACAGTGGATCTGACCACTTGTTACCATTTCCTCTGCTACCACCTTAATCCAAGCCACTTTGATCCCTCCTGGATTATAGCAGTGGCCTCCTAGCTGGTCTCCCTGCTTCTGTTCTTTCTTCCTTTTCTCTGAACAGTAGTCAGGAACTGGTACAGTAACTGATCAGTAACTGTTAAAACCTAAAACCACTCATGTCCTTCCACTGCCACAATATCCAGTGTATCCCCATCTCAAGCAGAGTAAGAGCTGAAGAACTTGGAAGCCCCTCCCTGTGTCCCCTATTACTCCTTTGATATTATATCAAAAAACCTGCCAGATGCAATCCAGTACTTTAAGGACTTTCCAGAGAAAACCCCACTCCACCCCAAATATATAATTTGCTATGTGTGAGGCCACATTACTCTGTGAGTAGGTACCTGTTTTCTCTTGTTTTCATAAAATAGCAGTGGGAAGATATTTACTCAATTCCTTATTTTTCATATCAACAAAGAGGACAGTGGCAGAGAGCAATCCAGAATTATTTATTTTTATATTGAAAGTTGTATGCATGGTTTTGTATTTACATATGAACAAATGCCTGGAGGTCTGAGAAGCAACAATATTCAAAACTGAATATTGCATCCATACCGCGAAGACTTTAGTCAGAAAGTAGAACATTAAATAGCATTTCTGTAATTGCTAGGATAAGATTACATCACTTCTCAACTGATGCAAAGTATGAAACTAAGAGTGAAACTTTAAAAATATCAATTATATATCTTTATTATATGTGTGCCCCATGCATGGAAGCATTGTTTAGGTTTTAGCAATTTCTCATCTTCTAACTCTACTACCAAATTAAACACTGCACGTAAAATTAACAATAAGCAAAAAGATACATTTTTAGTGATTATAGTTATTACTTAATTATTATAATTATACAAGATGTAATAAAGCATAACAGATATTTATGTTATCCTGCATTTAAAGTTATACTGAAATAAAGATGATCAGGAACCAACTGACATGTCACCGGGGTAATCTGTGACATGTGATTTTCACCACATTGCTTTCTCAATGAAGTCGTTATTCTAAGCTTTGTAGCTTACATAGAGAGAGAAATAATAACTCTCTATCCAGACAGCAGTTTGGCTAATTATTTTGCCTAATGATTTCTTAGATGTCACATCATGTGAGAAATGGTTGATATTAATTTCAATATGTTCTCCAAAGGCCAGGCAAGTTTCATAATGTTTTGAGGTTTGCTACTAATAGGAGCACTAAAAATGCATAGTAAAGACTTATTTAGTGGACAGAACAACAGTCACCAAGAAGGTCTTTAGCCTGGGATCCCAGATATTTTTAATTCGATGTCAGCATGGAGCCCCCATTTGATATCTTAAAGCCACTCTGAGGCCCATTGAACACTGGAATATTTTCCCAGTGGATCAGCCCGTTTGCAGAACCAGGTGTTTCTGTAATTGTGATGCTGTGAAAAACATTCACAGTGCTCTAAGGTCCTTTAAATTCTCCTTCCACCTGTGCTTTTTGGTTGAGTTCAGTGGCTGCTTATGCTTTTCAGGGATCTACTTGTTTATGTAGGTGCATTTCTTTGTTTCTGAATTTATTTTGCTACATTTTAAAGAGCAAAATTTATAGGAAAAGATTTAACAAGCTGGTGTTGGGAGTCACTCACATTTCACCCAGGTGCACTCCTAATGTGCAGGTGTAAACCAATGAACAGGTAAGGAAAGCATGATGTGAGCAGCAGGTTCTGAAGGATTAATTGTGTATGTCCATAATGAATGTATCCCAAGGTGCATTTTAAACATCTGTTATAAATTGAGGCATTTTCCTCCTTTCTCCCCACTAACGGTTTCCAGTTTCCCTGTCACTTACATATATAGAGTAAGCATAGCCTATATTTGTATATCATGGGAATAAATGTCTCTTTTTATTATTATAAAATTTAATTTCATAGGAATTTAATTTGGGGTAAAAAAACATTTTACTATTCTAAATAACTGATTATATATTTGCAAATAGTTCATTTCTCTTAAAGAATACTACATTAGGACACATTTTCATTTCTTAATCTTCATTTTTTTCTGACATTAGATTGTAATATAATCCCTTCATCCAGGTCTGTACCTTAAAATTTTTTCCAAATGGGACAATTTTTCATCTGTATTACTCACTTTTCTTATTCTGAAAGAAATTGAAAATTTTCATTATTAAAATTCAATTTCTAATCAAAATAACATTTTCTTGTGATTTATTCCAAATAACATATTTTGTTTTCTGCATTGCATACTTAAGAGCATGTTAGCTACTTACTTTTTCATATAATTTATAATAAAGTAATATTTTGATTATTTTTAATACTGTATAGTCATGCTGATAGGACGTTTTAGGTGTCTATATTTAAATTATCTTTTTATTCTTGATAATGCAATGTTCCAGTTTTCTTTAGTTTTTTTGAATGCACTTTCCACAACTAAGTTCAAATTATATAATTAAAAAACAGGATTGGAAAAAGCTAACAAAACTAAAATTGGGTGCGTGAAAATTAAATATTGTACTAAAGAATCTAAAATAGGCAACGCTTACTCATACTTTATATACATAAAATCTAACAGTTTGGGTTAATATATTACTGTTAAGAAAAAGATGCGCTTTTTGGTTATCCACTTCTTTTGAAGGAATTTTAACAATTTATGTCTACATCGCTTCAATGAATTAAGTCATTAAAGAGAAAAAGAAACATTTTAATCCACACCGAGATTTTCAGACATTACATTATTTAGTACCAACCATTCATTCAATAAATGTATTTATATCCTAGCATATGCTACACAAGATCAGACATTTAAATGTCCACAGAATCGGTTTATTTACATAGAAATATTTTGAACTTGATATTATGGATGATTGGAATGTTATTGGCTTATGGGAAATACGAAGCAATCAGTATCTGTTCTTTTGAGTGGAGGAAGCTGTAGTTGTTTGCCCTACTTTGGCTTAAACAACAGAATTTTATTTTCTCATCGTTGGGGAAGCCGAAAATCCAAGATCAAATTGTGAGCAGGGCTAGTAATTCCTGAGGCTCCGTTCCTTGGTTAGCATACGGCCATCTTCTCTCTGTGGCCTCTTCTATGTGCAAAGGCCCCTGGTTTCTCTTTTTCTTCTTATAGGGACACCAGTCCTACCAAATTAGAGCCCTACACTTAAGCTTCATTTAACCTTAATTACCTCTTTAAAAGTCCTGTCTTTAAATACTATCACATTGAGGGTTAGGTCGTCAACATATGAATTTGGAGATGGGGAGACACAATTCAGTCCACAGAGCAGGTTAACTGAAACAAAACAATATTGGTATTAATATTTAGGGGGGATGCACTCTACCAGCTTCATGCTGATGGGTAAATCATGTAATTACTCTAAGCATCTCTTTTCTCATTTATAAAATGGTAACTATAATTGGTTTATATCAAATTATTTGTAAAAACTTGTGGTTGTTATATTTGGCCCAACCTTTCTATTGTTGATTGCAACGTTTCTATTGAGGGGAAGTAATAGAAAATGAGGATCATTTCTCAGTTAATTAAAGTGAAATAAAGGATGCCATTAAAACTTCAGAGCTTAAATCAGAGGGTTCAGATTTTGGCAGCCCGTGGGCCAGAAATAGCTTGCAAATTGGTTGCTGGTCTGCACAGTGTTTAAAATTTTAAATTAGTTGCCAACCTTTAAAAGTCAATTGAATTCACATAAAAATCTGGATTTCCAACTTAGCTTCTTTCTAAGCATGGTAGTAATAGACTGTCCCTGGGTTTACATTCCAAGGTTGCCACCAGGGATATAGTTTTTCTAGTAAGCCACAATCCCTGTTGTGTCTGTGCACCAGCAACAGCAATTTATTATCACATTTGTGCTGTTGTTGACGGAAATATAATGTGACTTATACTGGGGCTCTAGGTTGTTGCCTCTTGATCAACCAATTACCTTAAACTATAGGTTGTTGAATAAAGAAGTAATAAAAAAATAAGTCTTTGTAATTTACTTACTGGAAGGGATGAAATGAATAAAATAAGTCATTTGGTAAGTTATAAAAGGAGACAGAATGAAAATAAAAAAATCCACTCAATAATAATACATGTAAATAGGGAATCGCTGTTCATACTTACGGATATTTTGATCCTCATCATAAAAATAAACTGCACAAGCTATAGGAGCACACTGACTACAAACACCCATACACTCCACACTGATGTATTTAAAGCCTCTTTATTAGAACTAACTTTCTTCTACCAGTTTCTTTAGCTGATTTTTTTGTTTTTGTTTTGTTTTTCTGATTGAACTATTAGCTCTGCTCTGTGAACAGTAGTACCACTGAAATCCCCCTTCATTCACTTGGAAATGAAGATGAATGCTTGGGAGAATAAGGCTGACTCTGATGGACTACACAGAAATAATCAGCATGAGGCACGCAACCTGAACATTAGAGGCTGAATGGCTGGTTTGGAAGGAACTGAGAGGACCAGAGCTCCCTGGCTGCCCTGCACTGAGTCATAGCTTTTAAACAAGGCCTCGAGTCAGAGCTATCAGGCTAGGGCTGCCGTTTCCCTGGCTCATGATAAGCCTGTCTCTTTTTATCCAGAGGTTGGGCCTGTGATTTAACATAGAAATGACAGCGATAGTTATCCCCCAAAACATCCTTAACAACTCATTTCTAATACAAATCACTTATTCTTTGCGAAAGATGAGTGAGTCATGCAAACAGCAGACTGCCCATTAGTGGCACATTGTTAATTCGCTCTTTAATTAGTTTAGTGGCATATAATTATTTGAGGTCAAATAATAATTAAATTTTTGTACACTCCTTTTTTTCCGTGGTAAATTACCAGTGGACCACCCTCCATGATAAAGGATCTCTAAATAACACACAGGATGCTTGCTGTGTAACACAAGGAAGTGTGTGATTTTTCCCTACAAAAGTCCCCTTTAAAAAAACTCTTCATAAAAGAATCATGTTATCGTCCTTATTTAGAACTCTTAAGAGTAAAATCATGAAATATAAACATAATAAGCCTTATTCATCTAACTGAGTTGTCTTTTAAAAAATATAAAATACATCAAGATCACAACTCAGAAATTTATTTTCTCATTTTGAATAAGGAGTTATAGAGAAACTACATCCATAGCAATATTAAATATTTTGAACTATATTAAAAGAAAATGTGATTCTGAAAATGTAATGTAAGAAAAGCAAGATTCATGTCATGTCACAAGTATTGAGTGACTGAGAAAGGCATCCTTGGATTGAAAAAAAAGACTTTGTTAAATGTTTTCAGTTTTTCACCCATAAAATTATATTCTTGAAATTAAAACAATGTTCCTATCATGTTGCACTCATTTCACACCCCTAAGCTAATTGATTAAATTCTGGTATATTCCAGAATTGACCCAAGAAAGAAAATACCTCACCTAAAATATATTTTATTATATTAATATCTGTAGAAAATGTCAACAGGCACTTTGGTCAAGTTTATTCTTACTTTAGCAAAGAAAAGGTCTACCAAGGTAAACCTTAGTAGATTTTGTCACTTGATTAGAGAAAAAAAGTCTCAGGAAGAAACCTTACAAAAAAAAAGAATATACTGCAGCCATGTGTAGTCATTAAAGTAATTACTACATGTTCCCTTAGTAACAAAGTACTTTGTGATTTTTTTTTTTAATTAATGTAGACTCCTTTTCACAGAATTGGCATGAATTAATGAGAATTCTCAATAAGTACACACACACACACACACTTATATTTCCAGAAATAATTGTCTACATGTGGAATTTGCCCATTTACAGATAAGTCTGCCAAATGGAAAATAACCCTGCCGGCCCTACTCGAGTTGACGCCAATCTGAACTATCATGAATATTAACTTTATTAACAAAATGAACTCACCCCTGGGAAAGGAAAAGTTAGGTTTGCTGTTTTTCCTGCTTTCATGTAATCAGAGCAAAATTCTCAAAGCTTAACAGATTTCTTCTTTAGCCTGTACATCATAAATCAGAAATAACTGTAACAACTTAAAAAAAACTGGAATTAACATTTTGAATAATTTTCATTGACTCTAAATCAATTTTTACTTTAAGGCAAAGCTGTTTTAGAAATTTCCTGGGGGGAAAATTATGATCCTGTATATAGGCCCTAACAAGCAGAAATATCTATTACTCATACATGCACTATTCTTTTTAGCTAAGTGGAGATTGTTAAATTTTGCCAGTTCATTCTTGCAATCAACCCACTATTTTGATCATCGTTCAGTATGCCCCCTTCAGGTTATATGTAGTGTTGTCAACTGTTTTCCATCCTATGGCTCACATGGAAAATGACAATATATGTATGACACAATGGGATAAAGACCAGGCTATCTCAGGCTACCAGGGATAAACTGGGGGTTAGCAGAGATCTCTCCTTTTCCCCACCTGTAATCTATTTGTTCATCAGTTATGAAGCCATGATATTGATCCTCATAAAGTGGCACATGTGCAATGTCTATAGATAGAGATGACAGTTTTTCAGTAACCAAGGGGACCCAGTGCTTCTGGTCTATCTGTAGGCCAAGACTTTGATTCTACTCCCCACGTTGCTACTCACTTGCTGGTCGACTGAACTGTCCACAGTCATCCAACAAACACTTATTATATGCTTTTCATGTGCTGGGCATCATGTTATATTCACGAGACCTAAGGAAAGAGCATATATCCTTATCAAGTCAAACTCATGTTACTTAGGGTAGGATGATCTTATGATCAGTTAAGAAAATGTGAATAGAACCACATTCATAATACAATATCATAACTTCTATGATAAGTCCACGTATAAAATGTCTTAATTATGTTTAAAAAGACCGGAGAAAGCTTAACCAAAGTGACACCAAGATGAGTTTCCAAGGATCAAAAGGAATTCACTTAATAGATAAGAAGGTGCCTGGGGAGTAAAAACAAGAATAGTTCAAAGGGTGATGATGAGAGAGAGTTGTCATTAAAGTAGATAGTGGCTATATTATAAGTATTTTGACTTTATTTCTATAAGACTTTTATATTATTAACATACAAAGAAAAGTTAGAGGAAAGAAAATGAGAAGGGAAGAGAAAAAAAAAAAAAACTTCTTATACCAAGGTATAAGGTACTTCTGCCAAAACTGCATCACCTAAATTCTTAAACTCTTTGATGGCTTTCCCATTGTCTTTAAAAAATAAATGCAGATGATTTACCCAGCCCTCACGATCTGGCTCCTGCCTACACCACTAACTTTATCTCATGCCTCATTCCCCTGTTGGCTTGACTCCAATTGCACTGACCTTCTGCTGTCCCCAAACTGGAGACAAGTTTGTTCCTCCTGTAGGGTCTTTGCATTCATAGACTCCTCTGTCTAAAACTTCTTTTTCTAAACCTCAACTGACTGTCTCTTTCTTTTCCTTTTGGTTCAGCTTAAAAGTAACCTCCTTAAAGTGTATTAATTGGCCATCCCAATCTAATGGAACCCCTGTTTCCAGACCACCCTGTAATTCCTGCAAAACACCTGCTAGCTGACATTTTCATATTCATGTATTTGTTTGTTAGAAATCTTCCTCTCTTAAATTAGCAAAATATGTTTATAAGTCATCTTAAAAACTAAAACACATTGCTTTGCTTTGGAACAGTGTTAAATTAACTCAATTTAATGATCGTGATAGCTCATATTAACAGTAAGTCCTATTCCATTTGTAGCCTTTGAAGAGTTTCACAAATAAAAAGGGAAAATAAGGTATTAATAAAAGCTACAAAATATTTCAATATCTAGTGTCCAAAGAAAGTGGAGGTATAATATGTTGTTCTTAGCCATGAAAAGTTTAAACGAAAATGTTTTAACACTGTTTTCAAAAGCTGATTTGAAAGAAACTGGCATCTGTAAAAACTGGTGCCTTTTGCTAGATTTTTAGGTGAACAGAGTAATTGGTTAGAAAGAGAAGTGCAGTATCCCTGATCTAAATCTGCTCATCAGTAGGAAGAGTGAGAGAAGGGACTTTGTTGAAGGAGTTCTATGTAACATGTATAGAATTTTTATTTTTATTCAGGTTGTACAATTTATAGTATAGAAAGTCAAAAGTTTCCTTAAGTCTACACGAAAAATATCCTTGCCCTACCACTTGCCTACCACACTCTAATTTCTGCTCCCCAGAAACAACAAACTTCAACCTGTCCATCCTTTTATTTTGATCTTCATTTCATATTCCTAACTAGCATGCTTATAATTCATTTCTTGATTTTTGAATCTTAGATACTTACTGACTTCCTATTCTGAAAATAAAGTTTCATCTGATTGCTAGACCTCCCAGCTTCCCCACTCATATGTGCACACCTGCCTTCAGTGTCTCACCTTTCTGCCTTAGCTGTGTCTTCACTCACAGTTACATCAGTATCCACTCTTCATGTTATTTTTTATGTATGAAGGTTGTTCATGAGCTGAGCCATGTAGTTTAACATGACTGTTTTTCTTGTACAAGTTTTATTTCCTTCAGTTAATAATCATCTTAATTTGCTCCTCTTCATTTTCCACAATCATAAATGATATAGTTTGGGTGTCCCCTCCAAATATCATGTTGAGATGTAATTCCCAGTGTTGAAGGTGGGGCCTGGAGGAAGGTAATGAATCACGGGGGCAGATTTCTCATGAGTGAGTTCTCAGGAAATCTGGCTGTTGAAACATGTGTGACATCTTCCCCCTTGCTCTTTCTTGTCCCTGTTCTTGCTCTGTGACCTGTATGCTCCTGCTTCACTTTCTGCCATGAGTAAAAGTTCCTTGAGGCCTCCCCAGGAGCTGAGCAGATGCCGGCACTTTGCTTGTGCAACTTGCAGAACCATGAACCAATTAAACCTCTTTCTTTATAAATTACTCAGCCTTCAGTCCTTCTTTATAGCAACAAAGAATAGCCTAAAACACTACCTATTGCTTCAAGAGGTTAAAACACATTGGGTATTTATGTATTTTGTCCTCTTGAAGACAGCCTACCTGAAGCCATCTAGCCTGCTTGAATCTAGACTACTTGCTTTCTAGATTATCTGCACAGCTATCATTGTACAGCCACACTTCCTCATTCATTCTGTGGTTTTTCTTCTATATTTCTATGTTGAATTCCCTATTTTCTGTAAGAAAGCAACTGGATTAATAAACAGTCTGAGCCTGGAATCAAACTCCAGTCCCTGAGGAAAGAGGAGCACAAGAGTTAATGTAAAGATTATAAGAGACAAAATAGATCTGCAAACACATGGAATGCCTAAGTGCAATCATGAGGAGTTTCAATGGAGATTACAAAACTGGGGCATTCTCTCAGGCTGAAATTACTAAACTCCATATTCAGCCACTTTGCAACTCTGTCAACAGTGTAGAGCATCTCTGGACTAAGTTATACCCAGATGTATTAGTCTGTTCTCGCCCTACTAACAAAGACATACCTGAGACTGAGTAATTTATAAAGGAAAGAGATTTAATTGACTGATAGTTCCACATGACTGGGGAGGTCTCACAATCTTGGCAGAAGACGAAGGAAATGCAAAGAGACATCTTACATGGCAGCCGGCAGACACAGCTTGTGCAAGGAAACTCCCGTTTATAATACCATCAGATCTCTTGACACTTATTCACTATAGCATGAACAGTATGGGGGAACCACCCTCATGACTCAATTATCTCCTACTGGGTCCCTCCCACAACACATGAGAATTATGGGTACTACAATTCAAGATGAGATTTCGGTGGAGACACAGCCAAACCATATCACCAGGCCTCCAGTTACATTTCTGTTTGGACACATTTTACACTGGATTGGCATAGTCAAATAATTAGTACACTAGGAAACATGTAACCACCACCATCTATCCAAGAAGTTTATGATATTCTAGGTATACTTCTGGGTGTGCAATTTGCCACCAAATCTGCTATTAGTGACCATTGTGGAGTATCAGAGTTGAGAATGGCATTTCGAATGATCTCAATTATATTACACTACAAGCAATCCTCGAGATCTATAATTAACTGAATTTTGGGGGGGAAAAGGAGTAATTATATAATTCTTTTTTCTTGGGACTTAATTTCACCATGGGCATGCTAAGCATTTCATTAGAAGGGATGGGTCCACCAAGGTTTACCTTCATTAATATCTCCTTTGTTCAAAAATAAAAATTCTAGTTTTTCATTAAGTACATATGAATAAGAAAGTAAATTTTATAAATCCTTCAGGATTTAAAAGCTATGCACTCAGAAGGCACTGATTATCGGACTTTAGTGTATATAACAAGTAGCTGGAGAAACACTGTTAAATGCAGGATTCCAAGACCCATCTCTAGAGATTCTGGTATAGTAGATCTGGGGTAGGGTCCAGGAATGTCCATTTTTAATAATTATCCCAGGTGATCCTGATACAGATGATCCGAGAGTGTTCCATGAGAAACACTACCGACTAATGAAAAGGCAGCTATGTCTTGGACACGTTACAGCCTAATGACTGTAGTCTACTATTCTTCTATAGGGTCCTTCCATGATCATTGGAAAACTGAACAAGGCAGCTCTGTGGAAATTGTTGTATACCCTGTTCTAGGAAAAATGAATGATCCCTTTTCCCTCTGCCCTACAAAGATCTATCTTCTCAAGATGGACTAAGATCTCTTCTTTGAAAATAAAATTGGTGACTTTTATTCAATATTCATATTGTATCATAATTCCATAACTAATGAAAATGACCTGAGAACTTTATGAAGCATGATGGTGAAAAAGGAAATTAGATCCACTGATGTTTTCAACAGATTCCACTTTCTACTCCTCATCCTGTCTTAGAGTTGAACTTTGGTGACTAGTTGCCCTGAACTTCAAAGAAAATCCTAGCTCTTAAAGGCTCAACGTTTTCAGGGTCATCACTAATGGCTACTGTATCATTGCTGATGTGAACATATGAACTACTAAATAAGCTTGACATAATTCATACTAATCAAGATGTCAGATAGGAGCACTTATCCCATCTCCCATTTGACTTATGTGTCTCACACTTTCTTCCCTTATGAGTGGTGCCATCATATCAGTTGAACATTGAACTGCAGCTTAAAGCCGAGTAGTTAAATCAATTAAAGCTATCCTTCAATGTTTAAGAATACAGTGGTCAAATTATCACCTAGAAACTAGTGTATCATAGTAGAAAAGCTGACACTACCAGAAGTCCACAGAGGACCGTATTAAAGACAAACAGAAGAGGGCAGGAAAGAGAATGAAAGCTGTGAAAGATAATATAAGGTACTGTGAGGGCAGAACAGAAGGGAGTGTAGGTAAATTACTGACTTGGGACGACATGGTGCATGGCATTTAGTAGTTGTTCAACGTATTTTTGTGGAATTTAAAAAATCATGAAATTTTCTTAAGGCTTTCTTAAGAGGCAGCTAAGAAAATAGGCACATGACTCTGCCAACAGAATTTTTTTAAAGAGAGTAAGCTGAAAGGAAATCTAGTAGACCTAAATGTAGACCCACAGAAATTACAACTATCCCCAAAGAAATTTAATGTATGTTATTTTCTATTTCTTTCATCGTACTTTTGTTCCCAAAGGACTTAACATATTTATAACCAATAGAAGCTGTATTTCTAATGGCTAATAAGATGAAGTAATTAAAGAGAAAGCAAGAAAGTGGCACGGAAAAGAGAGCACATTCTTGTAGAGCAAAACAAATTTAGATTGATCTGATCTTAGAGAATAGTTTTAAATACCAACAGCAGAATACAATTTATCATGAATCTAGTGAAGCTTGAGCTTCAGAGCCCCTCACTCGAAACATTTCTTTCCAAACTCTTTTTCTTAAGGAGACACCTCAAAATTATGTAAACTTTAGTACCCAGACATGTATACTTGCATTACATGTATAACTGATGATGGAAATGGCAAAGCTGACCAAACTAGATTTGAACACTCTAAGTACAAATATGCAAAGCAAGTTCTAATGTTTTTGAAATACAGTGAAAACTAGTTTGTGGCTACCAAAAGAAAATTTCCTGCTGTGAAGCTATCGCTTAACTTATCCATATTAGTTGTTACAGGCTTTGCAAGCTAATTTTGAAAAAACTATTCCAATTACTTCAAATGTTTCCCCTATACTTTTCAAATGTAACATTTTAGAGAATGAAGCAAATGGTAGTGTACTATACATACAAGAGGAAAAGCTTCAGATCATCTCTATACTTTGTTTTTATAATAATGATATTAATAAAAATAAGATAACTAACAATTATTGTGGGATTACTACATGCCAATCACTATGCTAAACTACTTCACAAGTATTACTTTATTCAATCTAATTTTTAAAGTTATACTTTACCTTACTTTGTTTGTATAATAATGATATTGATAAAAATAATAAGATAACTAACAATTATTGCAGACTTACTACGTGCCAATCACTATTAGAAACTACTTCACATGTATTACTTTATTCAATCTAATTTTTTTCTTTTTTTTATTATACTTTATGTTCTAGGGTACATGTGCACAACGTGCAGGTTTGTTACAAATGTATACATGTGCCGTGTTTGTGTGCTGCACCCATTAACTCATCATTTACCTTAGGTATATCTCCTAATGCTATCCCTCCCCACTACCGCCTCCCCACAACAGGCCCCAGTGTG
>NW_016817334.1:279126-334074 GCF_001698545.2 Rhinopithecus bieti | reverse complement strand
TGTCCACTTTTTGATGGGGTTGTTTGTTTTTTTCTTGTAAATTTGTTTGAGTTCTTTGTAGGTTCTGGATATTAGCCCTTTGTCAGATGAGTAGATTGCAAAAATTTTCTCCCATTCTGTAGGTTGCCTGTTCACTCTGATGGTAGTTTCTTTCGCTGTGCAGAAGCTCTTTAGTTTAATTAGATCCCATTTGTCAATTTTGGCTTTTGTTGCCATTGCTTTTGGTGTTTTAGTCATGAAGTCCTTGTCCATGCCTATGTCCTGAATGGTATTGCCTAGGTTTTCTTTTAGGGTTTTTATGATTTTAGGTCTACCATTTAAGTCTCTAATCCATCTTGAATTAATTTTTGTATAAGGAGTAAGGGATCCAGTTTCAGCTTTCTGCTTATGGCTAGCCAGTTTTCTCAGCACCATTTATTAAATAGGGAATCCTTTCCCCATTTCTTGTTTTTGTCAGGTTTGTCAAAGATCAGATGGTTGTAGGTGTGTGGTATTGTTTATGAGGGCTCTGTTACAATCTATTTTTTTAAGTTATACTTTACTTTAAGAAGACAAATGCCACACCACTATCAAAAATGGTTGTCTTTATTTTCTACCTGTCACTAATGTCAATTAGTAGACCACGAGCAACTTAAGGGCAGTGTGGTGTCTTATTCATATTTGTAATTTTCAGTAGCAGCAATAAGTAAGAATGTGAAAAACTGAATGGTTAAATTAATTAATGTAATTGTACTGCTTATCCTCTACCCAGTTAATGCTGGATACTGTGGAATACATAGAATTATACAATATTTGTTTTTTAGTGTATGATCGCACGTAAAATGATCTGGAATAAATAAAACTTATCACACTGTGGCAAGTAAAAAACAGTGTGGTACAAACCCTCTTTATTCAGTGGTCATTTTTTATTCTTAAAATGTAATTTTAGGTCTGATAAAATATAACTTTTAACACTGTATCAGTAAGCAAAGAGAGAACCAAATAATTACTGAATAGAAATTTTTGTTGAAAACAACATGAATCATAGATGAATTTGAAAGTATTATATCAAGTCAAATAATTAAAATTATGTATAAAATTATGATTAATAGATACAGATGATATTGCTAATCTCAGACCACAACATTGCATGTGGGGACAAAACTCGTGAGTGGCATCTACTTCACTTTGTAAGCCTAATTTGGATTTCTTCTTAATATTGCTTGACTTTAAAATAATAATAATAAAATACATAAAGAAAGGGAACATGATAGAATGAATATTTTCAAAGTAGTTAAAAATATGGCAAAGTCAAATATTATAATCAAATAGTCCCAGCATCTTGTCTCAACCTTAGTAGCCATATGCAAGTTTATTCCAAATACTCTAAGTCTCCTTTTTTTCACCAAAGTAATTTTAATTATTTCTAACTTCCTAGCAAATAAATCATAAGTTCAAAGCAGATCAGTGGAGAGAGATAGATGGGCCTTTTCGACTTCTCTTTGTTACTAATTGTAGATCATTCTGTTGTGTCATATTGTATACCTTTTTCATCAGATTGTTTTATATACTTATTACAGCTGTTTTAAAGTCCTTGTCTGCTGATACCAACATCTCAGCTATCTATGGATTAGTTTTGTTGGCTACTTTTTCTTTTGATTACGGGTCATATTTTCCTGACTCTTCAGGTGTCTTGTAATATTTTATTGTTTGCTGGACATTATACGTAAAATTAAAAAAGGAGACAAGTAAATAAATGATCTTTACCTCCAGGAAAGGGCACATTCCTTTCTCTGGGATGGTGCGGGGTGGAGAGTGTGAAGTGACAGTCAATCCAATCCATAGTTGAGATGGTTCTGGGCTTTGTTGCAGCTTTAGTTAGATCCAGTTTACCACTGGTTTCATCTTTTCCATAGGACTTGAGATCTAAGCACCAGTGACACATTAAGACCTCTCTGTGTTTTATACCCCAATCCTTAGCTTTCCAAATGGCATGAGGTTGCATCCTGCTGCCCTGTGCTCTTTCAAGGGTGCTATTATGTACTCAGGTAAAGTATGGTGCACCAGGTATGGCCTGGGGCACCTGTTTGAGCCTTTTGCCCTGTGTCAGTCTTTGACTCTTTAGCTGTGTGCTCTCAGTAAAAGGCATGTGGGAAAGAGATGGCAAGCGGGTGTAGACTCATGGTAGGAGGATGGTCCTTGGCGATCTAATCCACCACACCAGCCCATGGATGGCTATTAAGAGTTCATTAAAAGGAGAGCTGGTTTCCACTTACCCCAGTCTATGGCACATCTGCTCTGTATTCGTAATTCCCCAGGGATTAAAACAACCTGGGTAGCATCTCTCTTGGAAAGGTCTATGACTCTAGAATTTGGTTTATTTCTGTTTCATTTTATCTTCAGCACTCTGGCAAGTTTTGAAAAACTATGGTTTTGTAGCACATCTGGATTGTTCTTACTGTTCGTCAATGGCTATTTATTAAAAGGCTGGAATGTTACAAGTAAAATCAGACTTCCACTGACTTCTCCAAGTCTTCCATTCACTGTTCCCTCTCTGGAACTTCCTAGCCCTTGTCATCCTTATCCACTATTCAGTCTTAAAATATTTCCCATCCATTCCCCCTCACTGTGCCATCTCTTCAACAGGACTTGGCATCTAAGTACCAGTGAGACACTGAGACCTCTCTGTGCCTTATAGCTCAATCTTTAGCTTTCCAAACTGTGTGAGGTTGATCTCCATCCTGCTGCCCTGTCCTCTTTCAGTGGGATGCTATTATGTATTTGGGGAAAGTGTGGTACACCAGGTGCGGGATGGGGGCACCTGTTTGAGCCTCTTGCCCTGTCCCAGTCTTTGGCTCAGTCTTACACAAAGCCAATCTGCCCAGCAAGGTGTGCTGAGAACCACCACTGTCCACAGGCACTTTCCCTGATCTCACACACTGACACCAGTGCCATGCATCGGGAGAACACCACTCTGCATAGAGCAGCACTGCCTTACTATTAACATAATAATGCATACATCTGATCTTTCCAACAGGACCTAAGCCACGTGAAGTCAGGGACCATCTTATATCAGTTCTCTCTTTCAAAACATTTAGCAAAATGCCTTGCACAAACACATGCTGATTGAGTCCTCAGAGAATCAATGTCCCCAAATGTTCCTTCCCACTTGACCAAATCCTAGGTTCCCAATTCTTGGACTTACTTATTTTCGTGGAAGATGGCCTATTCTCTATGCATCAAAGTTTCTATTGTGGCCTGTTGATTAGGGAAAACAAAATGTTTTTCTTTAATCATTCTACTCTCACACAACACTTCAGATCTCTAGATGTGTGAGAAGGTTTTCCACAATAATTCAACTCAGTTCTCTGGCAGACACCATCTGGCTATCCCATAATTCAGTTCAATTTTGACCCTATCTACTTAAGGTTAGCATCTGATCCCACAGGTTACAGGCTAACCCCACAACACGGCGCTACTTCAGATGCCAGTTGCAAGTACAGCTTAACACCTGTGCTTCTGACTGAGTGGCGATACATCAGAGGCTTCCACGGCCTCCTCCTAGGGTTTGACCATTTGCTTGAATGGCCCACAGAACCAGGAAAGGAGTTTGTTTATTAAATTACTGGTTTGTTAAAACAAACAAACAAACAAACAAACGAAAAAGGATACGACTTGGAAACAGCTAGTTGGGAAGATGTGTAGGGGAAGGTATGTGGGAGAGGGTGTGGAGCTTCCATGATCTCTCCAGATGCGCCATCCTCCCAGAGCCTCCACGTGTTTAGCAACCTAGAATCCCTCCAAACCCCATTCCTGGGGGGTTTGACATAGGCTTCATTATCTAGGCATGGCTGATGAAATTACTGGCCAGTAGTAACTAGCTTGGTCTGCAGCCCCTTTCTTCTCCCCAAGTTCTAACCACAGGGTTGGTTCTCTTGTCAACCATCCCCCGATCAAGTGATTATCTAGGGGATTTCTGAAATCACCTTATTCACATAACCTCAGTTGTGGTTGAAATTGACTTGTTATAATAATAAAACACACTCCTTTCACTTTTATTGCTCTAGAGCTTTGCAGGAGTTGAAGGCAAAAGACCAAATTTTTTAACAACCACCACAAAAAATGCTCCCACCACTCTTATTATTCATGAAATTATAAGAGTTCTAGGAACTCTGTGCTAGGAATGGGGATGAAGACCAAATACATATTTCCTATGACAAATCACAATATCACACTGCTTTTCAGGTTAACATGGCAAAGTGATGATGTTCAGCAGGTTGAAGCTGGCCTGTCTCTGGTGTGTGGGCCTCAGCACTCACAGGAGTCCTCTGGGTACGATCCCTCCAGCCTAGCTGAATACATCTGAGTAGCACATAGATTGATGCACATATCAGAAAAACACAAGAAAATTCACAAGACATTTCTAAGGAACATATTTACAGCTCTTGTAGCTGTACAATTAGAAGTCTGCTGGAAATCACATATCCAGCTCATTGCAAGTAGAATACAGACTACATTAATAAGCTAACACTTCTGCTGTCCTAGAAATAATTTGAAGGGCACAAAGATAGACCTTCTAAAACTCAAAATAACAAATAAAGCAGGTGAATGCATAAAAAGCATCATATGGCTACCGCCTTCAGAGGAAGAAAAGCAATGAGAATTGGAGGTGTAATCCTTCACATATCCTTTGGAAAAGACACAGTCTTGTTTTTTTAAATCATGCAATCTATAAAAACTAACTTCAAAAATATACAGTTAATAATTGAGGCTCAGATCTATGAAAAAGCTGGGAGAGCAAGTGGCTTTCATTATTTCCAGCAGACTCTATGTGCTTGAGGATTAAATAAATTGATTCCAATTCAGTTAGGTGCCCCCACAAGCATAAATGGTAAGTCATCCTGTATGTGTTGCTAAATTTTCTAATTCTGCATTTAATAGTGGGAGCTTGCGTGGTGTGTCTTATAGATTTGTACTAATTTTTTTCTAAAAGAATTTTAGGTATGTTGAAGAATTCTTGCTATTTCACCAAAAAAGCCAGCCACATGGTCATTAAAATTTTCTGTGGCATTTAAACTTAATATGACTAAGACTTGGTTATAAAATAAAATAACACTCCATATTGGGAAACCTTTTAAAAGCTGAATGAACCTTTTATTCTACATACATCAGACCCTTAATGGCTTTTCAACAGTTTAGGCCATTTTGTGAAATTGCCACAGCTGCTTCACATTAGCAGAGAGGTTTTGTTATAAAGGATCGAGTACAAGTTGCTAAGTCAAACTCCATAGCCCCAAAGTCGATTTTGTTATTTATTCCTTGTGGGTCTTATGGTTTGTTTTGTTTTATACCTAATGAAGACTTCCCAGGAATTTTCTAAAGTAAAACAAAAGAAATCTGCATTATGTTCTCTTCAATGAAAGTAACTGAACAATTCAATTCAATTATTTATTGAGCGTCTAATCATAGCTGGCAATAGGCCTATTAAAATATCAAAATATATCCTCAGAACTTCTGAAATCCCAGCTTGTCATTTCCCTGAAGTTGTAGAAACAAGAAAAATACTCCAGCATAAATACATTGTTTTGTAAATGAGAAAATTTAATATTGAATATAGCTCTTGTTTTCAATTTTAACCTCAGAATTAGAAAAAATACTTGAGCAAAACTAGTTTTATTATATAGTATTCAGAATACTGCTTTGAACTGGATCCATAGTAACTGTGAACGGGACCACTTAACAAGTAGAAAACTTGAGGAATCCCTTGCTACTTTTTTTGTAGACCACATAGCATTTTACATGCAAAGCCAAGGAAAACCCTTACAATGGCTTAATATGGGCTTAATAAGACCTACGAGGTCTTGCTATTTCTTCATGCAGAAAAAGCTCCCCACTTTTAACACAGATCACTTTGATTTAAAATTATTTCAATCATTGGGAAAAAAAAGTTAATAAATCGGTTTTAGTAATGTGACTAAGTCCTGACTCAGATATGTCCTTAAATAGGTAAATATACTTTTGGTTTTAAAATGTTGTAATTCCTGAGAAATTAGAAATTTGTTTAAATCTATGTGCCCTCAGTTTGGGAGCAGGATGGGAAATGGTTCCTGTTAACTATAAAGTAGCCAAATGAGTTCTTTTTTTTTTTTTCTAATTGATTGGTCTACATTGATGATATTACCTAAACCTAACTACCTAATCTCTTTTTAATTTTGTATTTTCACTCAAAAAAAAAAAAAAAAAAAAACTATAGTTGGGAATATTTTCATAATTGCCAGAGAGCCAACACTTTAAGATTACATATTTCACACGTGAATCTCAAATACTTTCACTAGCATTAACTAATCTTTCTACCGGCCACTGGAATAAGAAAATAGAGTGAGTACTCAAGAAATATTTGCAGGATTTGTTTGTTTGTTTGTTTGGAGACGGAGTCTTGCTCTGTCGCCCAGGCTGGAGTGCAATGGTGTAGTCTAGGCTCTCTGTAACCTCCGCCTCCCAGGTTCAAGTGATTCTCCTGGCTCAGTCTCCCGAGTAGCTGGGATTACAGGTACACACCACCACACCCGGCTAATTTTTGTATTTTTAGTAGAGATATGATTTCACCATGTTGGCCAGGCTGGTCTCAAACCCCTGACCTCCTGATTCACCCACCTTGGCCTCCCAAAGTGCTGGGATTACAGCTGTGAGCCACCACACCAGGCCGTATTTGCAGGTTTAATGTCTGTTTTATGCATAGAAAAATGACTTTGTTTTCATCTCTTTAAAAAAATCAAGTTGGGAATAATTTAATGAGTGTTTGGGATTATCTAAACCTATAACTTAGATCCAGCACATGACCAAACATATCAACAATTACAAGATGTAATGGAGGAGGTGAAGGTGATGAGAGAAAGAAAATAAATGAAGAAAAAAGGAAAGCATGGATAAAAGGCAGGATGGAAGGAAGGGCAGGAAGGAGAGAAAGGGGGAGGGAGGGAGTGAGGGATGGGATGGAGGGATGGAGGGAGAGAGGGAGAGAAGAAGGAAACTGATTCTGAAATTATGGGCTCCCGGTAGACGTTGTCTCAGAAAGGCAAGAAGCTTATAGTTTCCGACATTTACCTACAACTAATTACAATTTCCCACATATGCCTATTATTTAATTATACATTAAAAACATACTCTATACAGCCTATAATGATATCATTACATTAATAAACACACATACATTCAGCATTCTTTCTTTCCCCTAACATTTATACAGGTGGGCAAAGAAAAGGTAATATGTATATAAAACCCAAAATTCCTCAAAGTGAAATTTGAAAAGATTTTTTTTTATTTTGGTTATCTGCTATTTTAAACCATAATACTATAATTCTATTTTTTAATTGCTATAAATAAATTCTAAGTTTGGCTATTAAATTTTATAAACATAAGTGCTTTCTGAAGTCTTGTTAAAACTTTCACTAGAAAACAGTTTTTGCTGAGGATGAAGCTGGAAGCCATCATCCTCAGCAAACTAACACAGGAACAGAAAACCAAACACTGCATGTTCTCACTCATAAGTGGGAGTTGAACATTGAGAACACATGGACAAAGAGAGGGGAACATCACATACTAGGGCATGTTGTTGGGGGGCGGTGAGGGGTGGGAACTCAGAGGACAGGTCAATACGTGCAGCAAACCACCATGGCACATGTGTACCTATGTAACAAACCTTCACACTCTGCACATGGATCCTGTTTTTTAATTTTTTTAGAAGAAATAAAGAAAAAAAGGGGGTGGGAATGCATTTTGCTACTAAAAATCCTAATGTTTGACACATTTAAGCAAAAAAGTGTGTATTAGGAGTCTCCAGAGAAATGGAAGCAGTAGGATATATAGTTGTTTCTTGGTATTTGCAAGGGATTGGTTTCAGGACTCCCCTGTGGATCCCCAAATCCTGGGATGCTTAAGTCCTTTATATAAAATGATGTGGTATTTGCATATAACCTGCACATATCCTCCTAGATTCTTTAAATCATCTCTAGATTACTTATAATACCTAATACAATGTACATGCTGTGTAACAATGTTGTTATACTTTATTGTTTTCTGTTATTTTGTATTGATATACTGTTGGTTTTTTTTTGAAAATTTTTTATCCTCTGTTGGTTGAATCTGCAGATACAGAACCCATGGATGGGAGGGCGGGCTGTGTACAGATACATAGAAAGAGATTTATGATGATGACTTGACTCATGAAATTATATAGGCTAAGAAGTCCCATGATCTGTCATCTGCAAACTGGAGGCCCAGTTCCATTCTAAGCCCAAAGGTCCATGGACCAAGAGCACCTGGGTTTGAGGTAAGGAGAAGGTGGATAGTCCAGCTAAAACACAGACAGCTAGCCCTTCCTCAGCCTTTTTGTTCTGCTTGGGTCCTCCATGGATTAGGTGATGCCCAGTCACACTGGGGAGAGCCATCTGCTTTACTCAGTTCACCAATTCAAAAGCTAATCTCTCTGGAAACACCTTCACAGACATGCCCAGAAATCATGTATTGGCAGCTGTCTGAGTATTGTGCAGCCCAGTCAAGCGGACACATTAAAACTACCACTGATTGTGAATTAAATTAGTACATATGTGTATCTGCAATATCACAGTATGACAATTTTTGGTCAGTAGAATAATTATGTTTGTTGTCTACAAATAAATTATCATAGAACACAATTTCTAGAATCATATTACAAAGACTATACAGACTATACTTAGTTACAAAATTACAAAGACTATATAGAAATTTTATATATTTTGGGGGACTGATTTTATTTTTCTTTGTGATATGTGTTGAAGTTATCCTTAAGCAAAATACAGACATATAGTAATATTTTGAGTCAAACCAAAAACTAAAAAGTAGAAAAAACAAGAGCTCCTCTCTATGATCATGGCTATTAAGAAGAGGTTTCTTGGCATATTTCAATCAAAATTAACCAATATCAATAGCCTCAGAGCTGAGTCATTGAGAAACTGAAGCCACATGTTAATTTAAAAGAATGCCTAATATAATTAAAACCTAATTAAGCATAGATATTTTGTCTTTATAAACAAAGGCTATTTTAGTCCTACAAAGATTAGTTCTCTTTGTAGTAATTGGCAAGCATATTGCTCATTTTATAAATATAATATTTAATAAGTAATTATTGTGACGAGCAGAAAGAGTTTGTACTGTCCAGATGTTCAGTATGCAGAGACCAGTATATTTCATTATTTATGAGGTTATTTTTTGTGCTATTACAAACACTATCTTTTCTATTCACTTTTCATTTCTTTAAATAAGAAATGGGTAGTGATATTATTAATTAGATGGGTTTTTTTTTTTTTTGCCATTTGTAAGGAGAATTTAGAGATGAAAAGGAAATCATTTGTAATGCAAACAGGTCTGCATTATCAAAGCATTCTCAGCATAAGAATAAGTAAATATAAAAGGAGAAACGGAAAGAAGGAGAGAAGGAGATTGCCTTAAATTAAGCATCCACTGTGTGTCAGAGATGGAACTGTCTCATTTGAAAAATAAACTATGAATCACATAATAAAATTTGACTTTTGTATCCACTTGTACTTTTGTACTTTTACTTTTCTAATACCTACAAATGTGACTCTTACAAATAAATGCCATATTTATCTGTTAGCATGAAACCTTTAAATTGTTTAAAATATTTTGTTACACATAAAGTATGCACATCTTAAGTGTGTAACAAAATGACATATATAAAAGAGTTTTACATATATATCTCAGATATAAACAGTGGCATACACAGGCATATATCTTTACCAGTATTCAGATAAAGGAAGAGATCATTTCCAACACCCCAGAAGGTACCTCATGCTCCTCAAGGTCAGTAACCCCAGCAGGAGCCATTTTCTGATTTATATCATCACGGATTGTTTTATGCTTACTATCATAGTTTATATAAAAGGAATCATATAGTATGTTTTCTTTTGATTTTAGTTTATTTTTTATTTTTTAAAAATATAGAACCATAATTTAGTGGTTTCTAATATATCCATAAATGTGTGCAGGCATGAACCACTACCTAATACCAGAATACTTTTATCACCCAAAAAGAGTCCTTTACCTTTTAGCAGTTAATTCCCATTATCCCCTTCCCCCAGCACCTAACAACCCCTAATCTATTTTGTCTCTATAGATTTGCCCATTCTAGAAAATTCATGTAAATGTTACCACACAATAAGTAGCCTTGTGTGCCTGGCTTCTTTAATTTTTCATAATGTATTCAAGGTTCATCCATGTTGTAGCATGTATCAGTATTTCATTCCTTTTTATGACTGAATGGTATTTCATTGCATGAAGAAAACACATTTTGTTTATCCATTCCTTTGTTGATAAGTATTTGGGTTGTTTATAATTTTTGGCTATTATGAATAATGCTGCTATGAACGTTTGTGGTACAAGTTTTTATGAAGACATATGTTTTCAATTTTTTCTTGGGTAGAATTCTACCTAGGAGTAGAATTCTTGAGTCTTATGGTAAGTCTGTGTTTACTTTTCGAGGAATGCCAAATTATTTCCTGAAATGACTGTTCCATTTTATATTCCCGCCAGCAATAATGGAGTGTTTCAATTTCTTCCCATTCTCATCAACACTTGTTATTGTCTGTCTTTTTTTAATAGCCATTGAGTGAGTGTGAAGTGGTAACTCACTGTGGTTTTTGGTTTTTATTTCCCTAATAACTAACAATTTCGAGCACCTTTTTAATGTGTCTATTGGCCATTTGTATATCTTCTTCAGAGATATATCTATTTAAATTTGTTGCCATTTTAATTTGTCTAACCCAAGGTCATCAAGAGTCACACCTATGTTTTCTTCTAGAAGTGTTATGGATTTTAGCGCTTACATCTTTATCTATGACTCATTTTGAGTGAATTCTTATATATAGTGCAAGGCAGGGGTTCAATTTTATTCTTTTGTGTGCATAGATCTAGTTGTTTCACAACCATCTGTTTATTTTTCCATTCTTCCCTCCCCTTTGTTGATCTATATGTCTGTTCTTATGTTAGCATCGTACTCTTAGTCACTGTAACTTTGTAGTAAATTTTGGAATCAGGAAGTGTAAATTCCCCAAATTTGTTTCTCTTTTACAAGATTGTTTTTGCCAATTTGGGGTCCCTTGCATTTCTGTATAAAATTCTCAACCAATATTTTGATAGAGTTTGAGTTGAATCTGTAGATTAATTTGGGGAGCACTGCCATCTTAATAATATTATCTTCTAGTCCATAAATATAGATGCTTTCTATTTATTTATGTCTTCTTTAATTTCTTTTAATGATAGTTTATGTTTCAGCATACAAGTCTTTCATTTATTTTGTTAAAGTTATTTCTAAAATTTTATTCTTTTTTATGCTATTATAAATGAATTGTTTTCTCAATTTTATTTTTGGATTGCTTATTGCTGGTATATAGAAATATTATTGACTTTTGTATCTTCATCTTATTTAGTTATTTACTAAGATCAATATAGCAGCTTTGCTAAACTGGTTTATTAGTTGTAATAGGTTTTTATAGTCAGTTTCTTAGGATTTTCTGTATACAACATCATGTCATCTATGAAGATAGATGGTTTTACATTTTCTTTGCATCTGATAAGTTTCATTTCTTTTCCTTGACTAATTTCCTGGCTAGAAATGCCAGTAAAATATTTAATAGAAGTAATAACAGTAGTCATTCTTATTTGGGCTCTGCTTTTGGGGGAAAGCAACCAGTCTTTAACCACTAAACATAGTGTTAGCTGAGAGATTTTGTACATGATTTTTATCAAGTCAAGTTCCCTTCTACTACTCCGAGTTTGTTAAGTGTTTTTTTGTTAATCATAAAATGATGTCAGATTTTGTGAAATGATTTTTTTACATATTAAAATTATCATGTGTTTGTGTTCTTTATTCTATTAATGTAGTGTTCTTACATTGATTAATCTTCATATGTTGAACCAACTGTACATTGTTGAGATAAACCTCACATGTTCATGATATGTATTCCTTTTTCCATGTTTCTGGACTCGGTTTGCTACTATTTTATTGAGGACTTTGAGAATAAATTATTGGTTTCATTAATTTTCTCTACGTTTTTTACTCTCTATTTCATTTGTTTCGACTTTAATCTTTAACATATCCTCTCTTTTGCTTGATTTGAGCTTAGTTCTCTCTTCTTTTTTTACTTTCTTAAAATAAAAGTTTAGGTTATTGACTTAAGATCTTTCTTTTTTAACACAGACGTTGACAGCTGTAAGTTTTCCTGTAAGCACTGATTCAGTTGCATTCCATAAAGTTTAGTGTACAGTGAACCCTGAAACACCACAGGTGTTAACGGGTGCCAACCCCCTGCAGAGTAAAAATTCATGTGTAAGTTTGACTACCCAGAACTTAACTACTAATGGCCTACAGTTGACCAGAAGCCTTACTGATAATGTAAACCGTTCATTAACACATATTTTATATTATGTGTATTATGTACTGTATTCTTACAACAAAGTAAGCTAGAGAAAAGAAAATACTATTAAATTATAAGAAAGAGAAAATATATTTACTATTCATTAAGTGTCAGCAGATCATCATAAAGGTCTTCATCTTCGTCGCTTGTATGTTGAATAGGTTGAGGAGAAGGAGGAAGAGAAGGGGTTGGTCTTGCTGTCTCAGGGGTGATGGAAGCACAAGAAACTCTGTGTATAAGTGGACCCATGCAGTTCAAACCCGTATTGTTCAAAGATCCTCTGTATTGTGTTTTTTGTTTTCATTTATCTCAAACGAATTGTTTTTAATCTGCTAATTCCTCTTGTGATTTCTTCCTTAATATGCACTCTTTGTTTCTGGTTGCTTTGTTCATTACTATGTCTGATGAGATTTATGTAGGTTGCTGCTTATAACAACAGTTCATTATTTTTATTGGTATTTCATATTGTTTAATAAGTATATTGCAATTATTATCCATTTTACTGTTGATGGTATTGGATTTTTTTTTCAATTTTTTTCTCTTTTAAGTAAAATTGCCGTGTGTTTTGGTGTACAAACAAAGCTGTTTGTCTTCAATATCATTTTCAGAGTGAAAATACTCAAGTTAAGCTTAGTTCTAATGCAATGTCATGAGTCTATGCTTCCTATTGTGGAACTCAATAGATTGAATTCTAAGTAAAATAAGAAGTCCTATGAGTTGCTATACATAAAGTAGTTGGAAGGTTTTACCTAAACGCTTCTGCTTTACTTGCTTAATATTTCGGGGGCATCACGTAATTAAGTTTTATATGTATGTGTTATTGGTCTGCTCTTCTGAGAGTTTTGGGTGGGTCTTTATTTTAGAGTTTTCATTTGTTCATTATGTTCAATTATTTTAAATAGTCAATTTAATTTTATAAACTTAAAAGTGAGTGCTATGTGCTTTTAAGTTTGATGCTATATTGAAAGAAAGTGAAGAAAGGAGCTTGAGTTGACAGATAGATGCTGGTTTTATTTTTAATCATTGTCCATTTGACATGATAAAATATTAATAGACTTACGGGATAAATATTCAGAGTAGTAAAAAAATTAGAACAAGAGTGCAAGGTCAATAAACATAACAAGTTTGATGTATGAGGTAATTGGATCTTATGTTTACATAAAAGCAACAGCAATATATCAAAGATGTATCTTTAAACATACTTATAGAAAGTATATATATGAAAATATGAATTTAACACTCATTTTGCCCTGAAGACCAAGGTGCACTTTAAATGTAATGAGTTGGAAGTAAGAAAAGTTCTAGTTTCTTATGTTTTCCTGTTGAAAGTAATATGAATGTGAGTGAAAGTTTCGAGTTTCAGTGTATCTGAAAGTTCATTTACGTTCCACTACAAAGTAAGCAGATCTCTAGAGATGAGAGCTGATGGAAGGAAGCATACAATTAAGGCTACCCCCAAGTTAGCTTAATGATTGCAACTTTTTTTTCAGAAGCAACCCTTCAGGAAAAAGTCTCTATCTAATCACAAGATCCAAATGGTCTCTTTTCTTGTACTCTTTTCTTTGTGACCAGGAGTGTGTGTGGGAAAATAACCAAAGTATTCCTAGGAAGCAGATCACTTAGTAGAGAAAAATAAGTCTTTTCAGGCTACCTTCATATTCTTACGCTCTCTTCTTTACTTCAGGATTATTCTGAAGACACATCTCACACATTCATTAAAAAGTAACATACTTAATGTTTTACTTTGCATTTGTTAATAATTGTGGTGTTTCCCTAAAAAGACTTCTGAAATTTGCCCTGGATTGTAGTTCATTATTTGGTAATTATGACTGAATAAATTGTATTCCAGTCTTCACTAATTTCACTGGGTTTTCTACTACAAGTGTATTTTCTGGGAAAAAATATGTAGAATAAATGAAAAAATGAAAGAAACCCAGAGAAGACAGAAATGTTAAATTTACCTAAAGGCAGACCAACAAGGGTAGCTTTCTAAAACCTGCTACTCTCAGCCATGGCACAGAGTCTCTGTGAGGGCATGATATAAAAATGCAGTTCACGATCAATGAGTCTTAATAGTAGTTCTGTTCTTAAGAGGAGTAAATGAATGGACTTTGAGATATATAATTGTTTTATTAATTGCCTATTACATAGATAACACATTTTGTTAAAATATTTATTCTTAAATTCAATAAAGTTTCATCTAAGCAAGTATGAGATGATAAGATACATCATCACCGTTGTTGCCATATATTTTGTTATAACCTCTGTAATTATCAACAGTGGCATTTGTTTATATCATTAGAAAATATCAGAGAAAATAAAAGAAATAAATATATTAATAATAGGCACTGGTTTTTATTGCCAATATCTGTGTGGTTTTAGTGTGTTAATGTTGATGCCAACAGAGGCCTGGTCAGGCTTTATTTCATTTCTATTAAAATATTTAATATTTTATTTCATTTCTACTAAAATAAGGCTTATTTTGAAAGTGTGTTACTTTTCCAAATTTAGATTTTCTTCAACCTAAAACCTCATTTGGAAGCATCCTAAATATTTTCTGGATATTATTGCAAAGAACAACAAAAAAAGTATACCCAATTAAGACTTTGCTGAAGCCTGATAGTAACTTGTCTGGTAGCATATTAATAAATAGCAAATGTGCTCTGAAAATGTCCAAGCCAAATTGGACTTAGAGCAGAAGAAGCAATTTTAAGTTATAACTTTGCCAAATAATATCATCCAGAAAGTTAATTCTTATAATTGTTCCCAAATCATAATTTATTTTGCTTCTAAACATCCTGCTCAAGGAAGTTTGTAGAAGCTCAGAGTTGAAAAAGCACCAGAGAGTTCATACAGTCCAGTTACCACTTAACACTGGATAAGCAGTTATCCAACCTCAGTTCCCATGCTTGTGGCAATGGACAGCTTCCTATTTATTACCAACTCAAAATTTTAGAAACATTTTTCTTTTATTAATTTCTTAATAATAAATGTATTATTGTATTCTCATACATATTAAGGCCAATCTCCTTGTAATTTACTCTCTTTGATATTGTTTCTGCCGTCTAGAATATTAACAAAACAGCCACAGGAACTCTCACTACCACTTGCTGAGGACTCCATATGAGCTGGACATGACAATAGGCATTCCGCCTAGGTTTCTTCACTTAATCTTCATGAGTAACCTGAGCTGTTGTTAGCTTCTATTATCCCCACGTTTTCTTGATAATAAAAAGGACTGATAGAGATTAAATAACTTGCCTGAGAGCATGTAAATAGCAAAGCTGCGTTTCAAACCCAGATTTGAAAATGCTAAGGTTTTTGTCATATTGCTATATCAAATAACAGCCTTTTGCATATTTAAAAGTAGGGGTCATATATCTATAAGTCTACTCTTTTTCCCACTAACTACACCTAGTTCCTTCCATTATGTCTCCTATGTTAGTCCGTCCATGATTGTACTATTTTATTCACTCTGCTCTGCATACATTGTTTGTCAATATCTCCATAAAGCAAACTACCCAGAAGTGAGTGGAATGTTCCAAGTCGTGTCTAGGCAAACAGACAGGCATATGGAAACCTCCTTTTCTCCAGATATTACTGCCTCCTATAATGCAGACTAAAATGGCCTAATTTTAAAAGCCTTGTTACAGAATTAAATATAGTCAACAAAAATTCTGAAATCTCTTTTATAGATTCTGCTGCTTAGTCATATTACCTCAAGTTGTATCTATAATTAAACCTTTAAGCAAAATATAGGTCTATATTTTTTCATATAAACTTCTATTAAATTTTATATTTGTCCCTATTGATCTATTAAATCTAACTTGTGTAAATTATTTAAATAATGAAAATAGCATCTACTGTATTTGCTATCCCTCATAGCTTGCAGTTATTCTGCAATTTAACAATGGGCCATCTGTGTCTATATTCAAAGAAATGCTTGAAAGTGAACAGGGCAGCTTATATAATAGAATAAAATAGAAGAGAATCCTTATAGAGATCAGTTCCATATCTATAAGACATGATCTTTTTAAGAAGAGTAATAGTGTAAGTTACCAAGATATTCAAAGAGTTGACCAGATCATGGATAATCAATGGCTGGCTGGCTGGCTGGATCAATGGATGGGAGATAGATGGCTAATAGGACCTTGAGGGAGTGACACTTTGTTAAGTAAAGTGATGAGATGCAAAGACAGTAGCCCATCCTTAGCATCAATGTGACATCTCAGAAAGACCCCCCGTGTGAGGCCCTCTTCTCTCTGGCAAATATTGGTGGAGAAAGAAGCTACAAAGAAAAGTTAGAGAAATTGCACAAATCATTTTGTCTCAGATTGGTCCAAATTTCTGGATGATAAAATGTGTAACATTTCATGCACCGAATAAAGTTTTTGACCAAGAACTACACATCTCCCCTTCCAAAGTAGTCAGTAGTCCTTTACTATCGAAGTTTCTTGTCTCTCCCTCCCATTCAAGTAAAACAGGACTATAAAAAGCCCAGTTCTTTATTTCATTTCCAGAATGTAGGTGTGTGTGAGTGTCTATTTTCCTCTGGCATGTTTTGTGCCTCAAAACTCACTAAAGCATAAAGTTAAATCTGTGCTGCCCTTTTCCAGCTACAAAAACCCAACATTTGGGCAAAGTTGCAACTTGAAAGTTATGAAATAGCATAGCTCCCCAAAGCACAGAAATAGGACCCACGAACAAAAAGTTTAGGAAAATAAGCTTGACACAACTGAAGGAAGAGTTTTTAAATATTTGAAAGGAAAATACAAATTACTGAACACTTAGTTTGTACCAATAAGTTTAAATGTAGAACCAATTGATTCTTGTGTTACTAAAGAGATGATGAAAAGAGACTCAATTACACATTTCCAGCAGCATTCTTTGTTGTGAGAAACATACTTTAATTTAAATATTAAGATAATATTACTCATTTTCTCCTAGATAAACCACCCTAATAAATTTTACATATGTTAAAACTAAGTAAAACCATCTTCTAGAAGAAAATTGTGGCAGTGTTAACTAAGCAGTTAAACCACTCTGTGTAATGCAGGAAAATTGTCCATTTTCTTAGTGACTGATCATTCCTCTGAAAGTAGAAGGAAAAAACAATGATCAGAGTACAGTCTTCACCTTAAAGTGGTGATTATTGTCATTATTTTGAAGAAACGTTTATTTCATAAGTATCAATTTCGAATTTTCTATACTCATATAGGTGTGTCAGGGAGTGGGTATGGGTATATGTGTAAAATTAAAATAAAATTAGCAGGAAAAAAAGGTAGGCCTGGTGTTCACCTTGATATGGAGGAAAGACTGAATTCAGGGAAAATCTTGGCATTAGATTATTATATTCTATTAGAAATCTATGGTCCACATCACTGAGGCAACAAAGAAATGTTAAATTTCCCCCAGATACCATAGAAGTTTCCACAGTGCATTGTCCTAGGTAGTTAAATTCTGGAGCAGAATTGAGGACTTTGAGACTCAGGAGAAAGTAAATATCTTCTCACCTCAAAGTCACAAGCAGTTAAGGCACTAAACTGGAAATAGGTGAGAGCAAGATCTGCCCTCCTGGGAGTGATTGTGTGGCCCTGAGACAGGACAACAGGCCAGGACCAAAGGTGAAAGTTTGGGGTCTGCCTTTGTGAGGTAAGCCAGAATCGTGGTAGAAAGGCCTCCAATAGGAGAGCTCTGTCTTGCGACTCAGTTTTGTGTATTTGAAAACAACCATTTTTAGACGTTAGTTTCAAACATTTTTATTGCTAGGATTTCCATCCCTTTCCCCAAGTCTCCAGTGACGTCTCATTAAAACTTGTAAGCTTCATTCTGCTTTTGTCATGGAGAACAGAGAGCAAGGTCTGTGTGCCATGCTTGTGGTGACATGATATTTGGGAAGGCAACAGCCTCCAGAGGCAAGCCAGTGTGACAACCTTCAAATGGTAGTAATGGCTCAAGGCTGGAGCGCAGCAGACAGAAACCCATAAAATGACACTTAGAATGGGTCTGCGGAACATCAGACCTGCGGTATTGCCCAAAGTCTTCATAGTAAGAACATGGGATAACATGGTTAAAGGCGCCAAACAACTACTGTCAAGTGAAAGGCATAACTGGAATTACTGCAATTTGTATAAAAAAAGAAAAAGAAATGTGGCCTGGCATGGTGGCTCACGCCTGTAATCCCAGTACTTTCAGAGGCCGAGGCAGCAGGATCACGAGGTCAGGAGATCCAGACCATCCTGGCTAACACGGTGAAACCCCGTCTCTACTAAAAATACAAAAAAATCAGCCAGGCGTGGTGGCCGGCGCCTGTAGTCCCAGCTACTCGGGAGGCTGAGGCAGGAGAATGGCGTGAACCCAGGAGGCAGAGCTTGCAGTGAGCCGAGATCGCGCCACTGCACTCCAGCCTGGGTGACAGAGCGAGACTCTGTCTCAAAAAAAAACAACAATAAAAAAAGTGACCTCAGTTTAGTAACTTCTACTAGAGTGGAATTAAACATAACATAAGCTATTTTTAAACACTTTTTGAAATAGTTACTTCAAGTTTGTTTCATAGATAGGAAACTGAGATTTGACTACATATCTTGACCAAATGCAATATGGCTCTTGAATATCGACTCCAGGTTTCAGATTGTGTTATTGACTCAGAAGGTTCTGTTTTGTCTTAGAACACACTGTTTTCCTAAATGTGAAACTGGCTGTATCAGAGAGTAATTAAGATCTTTGTCAATGAAAAGATTCCAGTAGGTGTCTGAGGATAATGTAAAGAAGATTATGTGTATATATGGAGATTGAAACATACAATTCCAAAGTGTTGTGATTCTAACTTTTTGGCCCCATGTTAATTATATGCCACAAATCTAATTTCTTCTGGTGATTAACAAGGCAGGTATCATGATACATTATTCTCTAATTTTTCTATTCCCAAATAAATTTAATAAACCGAAACAAGGAACTCTAACCATTATTTTAGAACAGAAGGGGGGACACTGGACCTTCCGAGACTTTTTTTTTAAGAAAACAAATGCCACCTGGATGAAGCTTCACTGTTTCCAAGACTGTTGCAACATCAGCAGTCAGCAGCAGGGTCCAATGCAATGATTTTAATGACTTCAGTGGAGTGCTGGCGTAGAGCTACGCACAGTCTCCAAGACTAGCACAGAACACAATGGGAAAAACCCACTTTCTGTCAATGGAATGAAAACATTACAGATCTGCCAGGTTTAATTAATAACACAGTGAGAAGACCCTGTTCACCAATGGTCACTTGGAGTTGAACCAAGGACTTTGGGAGTAAAGCTGGGCTGCCTGCCATACTGGTCATCTCATAAACTACAATTATTGAGTGTAGAGAGTCAACAAAAATATTTTGTCTCAACCTGTTTGTACAAAAAGCCTTCTTTTCCTTCTTCTGAATACATGACTCAAATAGAGAAAAGAGAGACCCCAAATGTCCCAACTTTGGCCTTCAACTTGGCCTAGATTTTTCTTATTCTGCTTTTATTTTACTTAATCTGGTGACCTAATGCCTCCAAAAGATTAATTACAATAGTTTCATGAAAATTTTCCTTTAAAATCCAAAAGAATATATGTAAATATTTATGATTTTTAAATGGCAGATGCAATGGACTTCCTTCCCCTACAAAGCCATTTACAATGGCTGTCCTCCGTTGCCTCCCTCTGCACTAAATAACCCGGTGTCTTCAGACACCCGAACATCTTCTGTAATCAGCCCTCAAGAGCTATTATTTCCACGTTTCCATAAAATAAGATAACATGTTTCTGGGAAGGATAATTTCTGAAAACATAAAAATGTCTAAGAGTTTTGTGTTTTGTTATGTGGGAGATTTACAAATAAATTCTGCACTAAATTATTTAGATATTTTTTCAGAACTATGTGGTCTGTCCAAATTCCAGTTCTTGAACATACTGCAACAGATGAAGACAAAAATTGAGCAGAAACTCATTTTATTGGTTAACAAGTGCTATAAGATTTCCTAACAAATAGCCAAATAAATCAAAAAATGGACTGCACTCCAGTTGTTATCCAGCTAAGATCATTTAAAAGTGATCTGAAGGAAATAAAATACTGACAAGCTATTTTACCTCCATGAGAGGAAAATAGGAAAAAAAACTTTATTTAAGTTATAGTTATTAGAAAAGACTTACCAAACCCTGTGTTATGATTCTGTTTTCTTTTGAGATTGCCCAGTAAACTAGTTCTGTTAAATGAGCCAGGCTGGGACTAGGATTAGGCAAGTAAAGCATTTGCCTTGGCCACAAAATTCAAGGGCGTGCCAAACAATTCAGGAAATAAGATAATTTTTTGATGCAATAAATTTTTAAAAAATCAAAGTGAATGCAAACACCTATGATGGACAAAGTATCAAATTTTAAATAATGGCAGGATCCCTTAACAGGTGTGAGCTAAAAAGCCAAAGAGAAAGAAATTATCTGACAATTGATAGTGATCCATCAAAACCTCAATTATAGAGCAGAAAATATGCCTTGAGGGGAAGAAAAAGACAGGGTGATACAAAAGCTGACATCAGAACCCGTTTTAGGAAAGAAAATGCCCTCCGCTGGAACAGGCACCTTGTTCAGCCTTTCTGGCTATAGGATGAGAGCCCTCAGTGCATGCATGGCCAGTGTGGGCTGGAGTGAGATCAAAAGAACTGAACACCTGCTCAATATCCTCATTACAGAGGGAACAATTTTCATGATCTCCAGCCAGGCCAAAGGAGGAAAAAAAGAGCAAGACAAGAAAGATGGTGAGCTAGGTCCCTAGGAAGAAAGACATGAAATTCCTTAATGGCTAATGATAACCCAAGTGCTGACATTTAACAGCATACTGGGTAAGAGATGGGTACTCAAAAACTAGACCACTTGGTCTTCATCATGGCTGTCCAGTTTATTAGTTTATTCATATGGGAATGAAAATGACTTGGAAATGACCTGCGCCTTTTCTTCTGCAAATGTAAAGTAAAAGAGGCAGATTAATAAAAATAGAATATGTATGCATATGTGTATATCTAATATACTTTTCTATACATTGAATGAAGCATCTCAGACTGACAGAAAATGAGAGAAAATTAATAAAAGATGCTAAGATAATGATTTATATTATTAGAGAAAATATCAAACCAATTTAAATTATTTTAACAATATGTACTTTAAAGTTATTTATCTTTTCCGTAGTCAGTTGTTCTATTCTACGTAAAAACAAACAAATGCAAAACTCTAATTGTACAAAGATTATTTGTTGCATTGTCTGGTGTGCACATACAGAAACTTATTGAAGTTTGTAGAGAGAATTTTAAAGTTTAACATAATAAAACTCCTCCAGTGAGCAATAGAACTTTTTCATCCTTTTTTTGGTCTTATTGGATGAAAAGAGTACCAGGGGCACACCAACCCACACGCGTAAAATATTTCATGCAATGAATGAATATAAGTTCACGTTCTTAAAAAAAAAAAAAAAAAATTGCCCTCCTCAGAGTTTTATTCCAAATAGGTAAGATTGTTTTTCCATTGATAATTTTTTCCTTTCTGATTATTATAATTTTTTATTTTTTCATAATTCTGTTCTTCAATAGTGCTAAATAACAAATATAATAAGAAAAGTGTAATAAAGGTAATAGCAGAAAACATTGATTTTTTTCCTGATTTTCACAGTAATCCCTCTATTGGTTTACTGTTAAACGTGATGCAATTTATCCTTCTCTTGAAGAATTAGAAATATACACAATTCAGATCATAGGCACAGGTGATGATTTCATGACAAAAATGTCAAAAGCAACTGCAACAAAAGCAAAAATTGAAAAATGGGATCTAATTAAACTAAAGAGCACAGCAAAAGAAACAATCATCAGAGGGAACAGACAACCTACAAAAGTCCATCTGACAAAGGGCTAATATCCAGAATCTACAAGGAACTTAAATTTACCAAAAAAAAAAAAAAATTAAAAAAAAAAGTGGGCAAAGGACATGAACACAATGAGCATACACTTCTCAAAAGAAGACATTCATGTGGCCAACAAACATGAAAAAAAAAAAAAAAACTCACCATCACTGATCATTAGAGAAATGCAAATCAAAACCACAATGAGATACCATCTCACACCAGTCAGAATGGCAATGATTAAAAAGTCAAGAAACACCAGATACTGGCAGGGCTGCTGAGCGATAGGAACTCTTCGACACTGTTGGTGGGGGTGTAAATTAGCTCAACCATCGTAGAAGACAATGCGGCAATTCCTCAAAGACCTAGAACCAGAAATACCATTTGACTCAGAAATCCCATTACTGAGTATATACCCAAAGGAATAGAAATCATCCTATAATATTATAAAGACACATGCATGCTTACGTTCATTGGAACACTATTCACAATACCAAACACATAGAATCAACCCGAAGGCCCATCAATGATAGACTGGATAAAGACAATGCAGTACATATACGCCATGGAATAATACCCAGCCGTAAAAAGAAAGGAGATTGTGTCCTTTGCTGGGTCATGGGTGGAGCTAGAAGCCATTATCCGCAGCAAACTAACACAGGAACTGAAAACCAAATACCGCATGTGCTTCCTTACAAGTGGGAGCTGAACAATGAGAACACATGGACCCAGGCAGGGGAACAACACACACTGGGGCCTGTCCTGTCAGTTGGGGATGCGGGGGAGGGAGGAGGAGGAAAACATCAGGATAAATAGCTAATGGATGCGGGGCTTAATACCTAGGTGATGGGTTGATAGGTGCGACAAATCACCATGGCACACATTTACCTATGAAACAAACCTGCACATCCTGCACCTGTATCTTGGAACTCAAAATAAAATAAAATAAAATTTAAAAAAGAAGTGCTCATTGCCATGTCAAAGTCTCTAATAAGTCAAGAAAAATAGAAATCCATCTTTGTTAATGCTTAAAATGTCTAATATTTAAATATCATAAAATATTTTGGTACACTGGAGTACTTTGGAGCAGCTTATGAAATGCTGACTCAAACTCTACTTTCTTCTAGTTTCAGTTCATTAAAATATTTTGGATGAAAAAAATCCAAAATTGATTTCTCACTTTTAAATTGTACAGATGCTCCACGTGTGTTTTTATTTAATTTATTTTTTAATGTGGAAAAGTTCACTTTGAGCTCTGTGCGCGTTATCTATTGCCTCTTGCAAAACACTTGCATCCAAACATTCATTTTTTTAATTTAAAAGAAAAATCTGCTTAAATAACAGATTTGGTAAATCATATATATTAATTGCAGAACACGTAAAACAGTAGGAAGAAGAAAACATTGCTCTTAATTTCATCATTCAAGGATAAAAAGGCAAGAAACATGTCTATTTATCTATCTTTTTATCTAAGTACATTTAGAATTATATTGTATTTGTAGGTCCTGCTTGCTTCTTCCAACATTATCATGCACATTTTTAGATGTCATTGTATATTCTTCAAAACCATGAGTTTCACAGCTGTAACAATCTACCATAAGGAAATAAAGAAAACTTTTACCAAATATTGAATATTTAGGATGTTTCTTATCATTAATTGTGTAAGCAACACTGTGAAGAAAAATGTGTACATAAATCTTTGTGTAAGAATTATTTATTATTACTCACACAGAGAAAAAACTAAGGAAACTATGAGATCAAAGAACAGGACCCTACAAGGTCACAAGATTTCTGTTACAATTCTATTGGCATTAAACGAAATGCTCTGAGATCCCACCTCTTTTAGTTACTGCAAATAATTAATATAAAGATAGACTACTGTCATTCTCATTATTAAAAGACACCAGAAAAAAATTCTACTTAGTCATGATACTAGGGAAAGGCTATTCTTGACCAATTTCATTTTCAAGAGTGGCACAGTCCAGATACTAATTAATGCTGAGGAACCACGAAGAACACGATGCAAGGACTTCTGACAATATATTAGAGAGCAGTCCTGTTTGGGAAGGAGACTGTAGTGCAGGGATGGTATATTAATATTACCATTTGCTGAATGACTTCCTGCTAATCCTTTCAATCCTGCAATTCCTCCATCATTGGGCCTTTATGTCCCTTAAGAAATGATATGATGTCAAGGACAATGGGTAGAAATCAAATGAGGAAGAGGTGTGGAATGTGTCTTTATTACTTGAAGAAAATTATCAGTGAGATGAGACAGACTCAGTTCCTGGGGAGCTTCCCTGGGGAGCTTCCAAATTTATTGTTTATCAATTGATTCATCTTAAAAATGGAGCTGTAAAACATCAAGATCCAGGATGGTCTTGGTTACCAAATCTGTTCCCCCACCAGGGTAGCATTATACACTTCCAAAACTTTTAGGCCTCCTCCAAATGACTCAAGAGATGGGAATTTCACCACCTCTTCTGGGAGATTATTTTATGGCCTCTTAAATCTCACCCATTATGAAAGTCTTCCTGATGAAACCATTTTCTTTCCTTTCTCCGGTTCATTCATTACCCTTAGATAATCCCCTAAGGACCACCTTCACAATCCCTCTCCTTTTGGGGGCTTACGCCTTCAATTATCTGCAAATGCTATCAGATCCCCACCTCACACACACTCCTTAGCTCTTCAGCCAACCTACACACATGTAATGCTTTTAATCTTTCCTCATACGTCAAAACCTCCAGCTGCTTAATCATTTTAGCTCCTCTAATGAGCAGTGAATTTGAAGGGGGATTATGGTTTCCTTCTCAAGCTTTTCTCATGTCAGCTGTATCCCTTCTCCTCAACCCACATGCCAGGTTTCTGTATGCCAACAGCCATTCATCAATAGAAATGAGGTTTTTCTGGAATGCTATGTTCCATAGTAAAAAAATGTTTTAAAAGATCCCTCCTACCCATAACTCATTTCTAGGGTGAATCAATATTTACAAAAACTACAAGAAAAAATCTGAAAGAAATCTGAGTCTACCCTAAATTTCCAACCCACTGAGAAACTTTTTAACTATAAGTAAAATTTTAAAATAATGTTTCCCTTAAATATGGGTTATGAACTAATGAAGGAGATTCAATCACCTTTTAGTCAAGGAAGCATGAAAGGATTGAGTACTCATTTCTTTATCAATAAAAACTTAATTTAGATGAGTGCCCTCAAGTGAAAAGAAATCCTCCTTTTGTTCTTTAACCACTCTCTGGATAACTGGTAGCTTCTATGGTCCCTCAGAGGATCATAATCCTTGACCATAATAGGGATCACCAGGTGGGCTTCACTCTCGCTATGTAATCTCAGGCCTTCCCCTCTCCACGATTTTCCCCAAAATGCACCAAGAACCAGCTGGCTACTGCCCTATGAGCATCTCAGACATCTTCAGTTCCTCAAGACCCCACTATCATTCTTCGGCCTCAAAGCAATCTCTTCTTTGCCAAACATCCCCATTCAAACATGATGTGAATCTTCCTCCCCAAACCTTATCTATCCATCAAGATCTAGCTTTAATTTCATTTCCCCCAGGGAAGTTGCCCTTACCTCTGAACTTTGTAATGTTTAATGTATACATCATTAAAACACTCTATCTTGAATATTCATGCCTCCATTTGCTTCATGTTTGACAATTTTACCTCACTATTGATTTGCAAACCCCCTTGTGTCCTATTTTTTCAGTATGCTTCCAAAGAACCTGTATTAGTCCATTTTTACACCGCTAGAAAGATACTACTCAAGACTGGGTAATTTATAAAGAGAAGGGGTTTAATTTACTCATAGTTCCACATGGCTGCGGAGGCCTCAGGAACTTACAATCATGGTAGAAGGAGAAGGGGAAGCAGGCACCTTCTTCATAAGGTGGCAGGAGAGAGAAATGTGTGTGAAGGAGGAATTGTCAAATATTTATAAAATCATCAGATCTCATGAGAACTCACTATCATGAGAACAGCATGAGGAAAATCACCCCCATGGCCAAATTACCTCCCTTCCTTAACACATGGATATTATAGGTTCCTCTCTCGACATGTATGATTACAATTCAAGATGAGATTTAGGTAGGGACACAGAAAAAAAACATATCATAACCAATACACTGGTGTTCACAAAGTGGGTGATTAATAAATATTTCCTGATCTCTGCAGTGAGAACCTCCTAAGAAAGCTTCCAAACATCAAAAAATTTTTAAGCATTTATAAAATAAAATAGTGTTCCCCTTATCCACAGTTTCTCTTTCCATGGCTTCAGCTATGCTTGGTCAACATCAGTCTAAAAATATGCAATGGGAAATTCTAGATATAAAGTTTGGATAGAGGACATTCAAAAATAAATCCATGCATATCCAATCAACTTATTTTTGACAAAGGCACCAAGTACATACATTGGGAATAGGACAGCCTCTTCAATAAATGGTGCTGAGAACCCTGGATATCCATACACAGATGAACAAAAGTGGACCCCTATCCCTCACCACATACAAAAATGAAATCAAAATGGATTAAAGGCATAATTGTGAGACCTGATACTATAAAACTACTAAAAGAAAACATTGAAAAAAGCTTCAGGACATTGGTCTGGTAACCAAGGCAAAAATGGACAAGTGAGATTACATCATACTAAAAAACTTCTGCACAGTAAAATAAACAATCAACAAAGTAAAGAGACAACCTATAGGATGGGAGAAAATATTTGTAAACTATTCAACCGACAAGGGATTAGTAACCAGAATATATAAGGAACTCAAACAACACAACAGGAAAAAAATAATAATAATCCAATTTAAAAAATAGGCAAAAGACCTGTAAAGATATTTCTCAAAATAAGATATATAAAAGGGCAACAGATGTATGAGAAAATGTTCAACATCACTAATCATTAGGGAAATGCAAATCAAAGTTTCAATTAAAATGTTAACATCTCACACCGGTTAAAATGGCTTTTATCAAAAGCAATTAAAAAATCAGACTCTAGCAAGGATGAAGAGAAAAGGAAACTTTCATACACTGTTGGTGGGAATGTAAATTAGTACAGCCACTATAGAAAACAGTATAAAGGTTCCTCAAAAAACTAAAAATAGAACTACCATGTGATTCAGCAATCCCACTGCTAGGTAAATACCCAAAAGAAAGGAAATCAGTGTATTGAAGAGATATCTGCACTCCCATATTTATTGCAACATAATTCACAATAACCAAGATATGGAATCAACCTAAGCATCCATCACCAAATAAATGGAACTTTGGGAGGCTGAGGCAAGTGGATCACCTGAGGTCAGGAGTTCAAGACCAGCCTGGCCAACATGGTGAAATCCCATCTCTATTAAAAACACAAAAGAAACAGCTGGGCAGGGTGGCATGTGCCTGTAATCCCAGCTTTTTGGGAGGCTGAGGCAGGAGAATCGCTTGAACCTGGGAGGCGGAGGTTGCAGTGAGCTGAGACAGCGCCAGTGCACTGCAGCCTGGGTGACAGAGCAAGACTCACTATCTAAATAAATAAATAAATAAATAGAGAAAAAAGATATGGTATATATAAACAATGGAATATTGCTCACAATAAAGATATTTTATGTATACACAATGGAATATTATTCAGCAATAAAAAAAGTAATAAAATTGGCAACAACGTGGATGGATGGATGTAGAGGGCATTATGTTAAGTGAAATAAGCCAGGCACAGAAAGACAAATATTAAAAGTTTCTCACTTGTATGTGATAGCTAAAAAGTTGATCCACCATCCTGGCTAACATGGTGAAACCCTGTCTCTACTTAAAAAAAAAAAAAAAAAAAAAAAAAAAAAATTTAGCCGGACATGGTGGGGGGCACCTGTAGTCCCAGCTACTTGGGAGGCTGAGGCGGGAGAATGGCATGAACCCGGCAGGCGGAGCTTGCAATGAGCCAAGATCACGCCACTGGACTCCAGGGCGGGAGACAGAGCGAGACTTTGTCTCAACAAAAAAAAAAAAAAAAAAAAAAAAAAAGTTCATCCTGGGGGGGGAGAGGGAAAAAAAAAAAAAAAAAAAGTTGATCCTGTGGTGGTAGAGAGTAGAACGACAGATACCAGAAGCTGGGAATGAAAGGGACGACAAAAGGATAAAGATGGGTTGGTTAATGAGTACAAAAATACAGTCAAATAGAAGGAATTAGATCTAGTCTCTGGTAGCACAATAGGGAGACTATACTTAACAATAACTTACTGTATATTTCAAAGTAACTACAGAGAATAACCTCAAACATTTATTCTTTCTTTGTGTTAGAAACATTCTGATTCCTAACACAAAGAAAGGATAAATGTTTGGGTGATGGATATTCTAATTACCCCGATTTGATCATTGTACATTGTGTGCATCAAAATACCACATGTACCCCACAAATACGTACAACTATTATGCATCCATAAAACTTAAAAATAAAAAAGAAGCATGTCTAGATTTATCTTTAACAAACTCATAAAATACAGTAGTAAGTTTCCTCTTCCACAGTTTAAGTTAACCTCCATTCACAATGGTCCAAAATATTAAATGGAAAATTCCATAAATAAAATTTGGATAGAAGACCTCCATTCAAATTCTTAAGTTTTAAGTTGCATGCTGTTCTGAGCAGCATGGTGACATCTCACATTGTCTGATACTATCGCACTTGGCATGATTTGAATCAACTGTTTGTTCAACATATCTATGCTATATATACTGCCTGCCCTATATGATGTAATTGTATTAGGAAAAGACATAGTATCTGTAGGGTTCTAATCTATCCACAGTTTCAGGCATGCACTGAGGGTTTTGGAATGTATACCCTGAGGAAAAGGGGAGGCTACTGTATTACATTTATTTTTAAATAGAAATAGCTCCACATTTAATGTTCCAAAACTGTTCTCCTGTGTCTCAGTTTCCATTATTGAAGGATAATAAAAATCAGCAAAGCCAACAAATGCATATTCCAATATCCAAACTTTCTTTTCATGTTTTCTGGAATTAAGTCAATATCTCTTATTCCCTATAAAACTCAGTCTTTTTCTCTTTCTACTACTAGTTCATACTTTGACCCTCCCCAGAAACTTCTCTGCCTCCCTTCTGCATTCCTTTGCTCTTCCCACTCACCAAAGAATTAAAAATAAGAGGACATCTATCCAAATTGTCATAAAACCTACCAATCAGAGATCATCAGCAAAGTATTGTTCATCATCATGTGTTATAAAAGTCTGCTTATGTTACTCCTCACTTTTCATCTTTTACTATTGAACAATTAGCCTGGAGTTAGTGTAACATTCTGTCAATGTCCAGCAGATCAGAGAATCACTGGTACACATTTTTTCAATTAAAAAAATAGTATTCTTTTCAAGTGTATTTGCCTCTTCTTATTGTCACACATTTTTTTAAATCTGTATTTCTTGCAGCAGATCCAGACTCCTGCCTCAAAATAGTATTTGGCATCCTAAGTGACATCTCAAATTCTCTAAGGACTCCACCAAGCCAGTCCGGCTGCTGAAAACTCCTGCATGTGCAAATAGAAGACCAGGACCCATAATGACTCCAAACAAACATCCCAAGCAACAATTATTGGCCCACAAACAATCTTCTGGGCCTCACCGTTTTCTTATTGAAGTGAAAATACACGCCTTACGCAAGAGCATTCATGATCATTGCTTCTAGAGTGTTCTCAGTATCACTATAGAAAAAGGGCCTATAGACACAAGATGACTTCTAAGCCCACATGGCAAGTTTCTATGCACTGAACAGTTAGACATGGGTTCTCCATGCAGGCCTTTGTCTATCCTGTGAACCCTTCTTATGCACTTCTGATGGTCTATAACCTCTTCTTTCCCCAGTCTGGTTTGCCAACCCCTGTATGGCATAGCAAAACGGGATAAAATTTGAAGTTAGAGAGACTCAGTTGAAAACTTTTTCCACCATTTACTCTATTTTGGACAAGGTACTTGTTTTTTCCGAGTCTCTTTTTTCTTCCTTGTATAATGAGGACACTACTGACCTCGGTAATACAGTGGTTAGGAGTGAGGGCTCTGGAATACACGCTCAGGGTTTGTCTCTCACCATTGGTATATTTTAACTGAATACCCTTGGGCAAATCATAACCTCTTTAACTCTTAGTTTCTTTGTCTGTAAAATGGATTAATAACTATAAAGTTTATGTGAGAATTAAATGCAATAACATATATAAAGTGACTTGGAAGAGTATCTGATACACAGAATACATACTGTGTACCGTGTTCAATGAATATATACTGCCTTTCATTCTCAAGCATCAGGCACAGAAATAGAGATTAATAAATCAAAGCAATTAAACGAATATACCAATTTCTAAGGGTTCCAAATGCATAATTTTACTGCAATAGCTTCTATAAACGTATCGCATAAGGCATAGCATTTTAATCATTAAAATAAATACACACAAAAATTGTTTTAGAAAAAAAGTTATTAATGAAATGTCTGTTTATTAAGATTACTGGCTGGGCACAGTCTATAATCCCAGCACTTTGGGAGGCCCAGGCGGGCAGAGCACTTGAGTTCACAAATTCAGGCAACATGGCAAAACTCTCACCTGTACAAAAAAAAAGATTAGCCCGGCATGGTGGCATGCACCTATAGTCCCAGCTGCTTGGGAGGCTGAAGAGAGAAGATCACCTGAGCCTGGGAGGCAGAGGCTTCAGTATTACATTTTTTTGTTAGTAAAGGCCATTACGAATTTCCAGGGAGTATCCTACATAACCATGTATTCATCTTTCTTAAGAGGTTTATATTTTTAACCTAGATTTGTAAGTATTTTTCAGGAGAAAATAAAAGGTGAGTAATTTTCTCACAGTGCTTTTGAATAGTCAATCTAGAAAATTTTTTAAAAATAAATTTGAGTGTAACAATCACCATCTACAATATATATTACAGCTGGAATACAAAAGGGAACTGCTAGTGAAGGTTAAGAAACATCATCTTACCCTTAAAATCAGCAAGCCAAATGCATAAATATAGTGACTCCNGTGCTGTTGAATAGTCAATCTAGAAAATTTTTTAAAATAAATTTGAGTGTAACAATCACCATCTACAATATATATTACAGCTGGAATACAAAAGGGAACTGCTAGTGAAGGTTAAGAAACATCATCTTACCCTTAAAATCAGCAAGCCAAATGCATAAATATAGTGACTCCTGCTTTTCTTTTACTGCCATAAAATTCTGTTTGAGAGGAAACTTGACCATATTTCACTTTTGCCGAATCCTCATTTTATCCCATCAGCCCTAGAAAAAGAATAGCAGACACTAAAAAATGTTTTGAAAGACAATGGGTACCGTAGGAAAATATGGCTTGACTTTTTCACACATGTAGAGCAATCGTTGGAAGAGTGGTACCAATTTATATGCTGCTAACTATATTTTGAACATTATTTTAAACTCAAAACGATGAAAATGCATTTAATTTAAAAAGTAAAGAGAAAATAGCATTCACTGCTTACGCAAACGAACAGCAAAAGAGTTCCTTTTAAAAATATCTAGGGTGGGGGGCTAGGGGACGTAGGGATAGCATTAGGAGAAATACAAAAAAAAAAAAAAAAACTTACTTAGAAATAGATAGGGGACTTAACAAATCTTCCAAATAAATAAGAATGCCTCTACTTACATAAGTAGAGAATCTACATTATTATCATTTTAAGTATGGATTCTTATGTCACTAAAAAAGTACATCTTATTTTTTAACCCATCTTTGAAGTCATCATACATTTAAGAGTGTACTTGGACTTCCAGGATTCATACAGCTTCCTCCATAACAACTTTCTCTCTCTCGCCACACAGTTCTACACTTAGAAACCAATGGGCATTACTGTACTCAGAAGTTAATCCTTTTATTTCTTGGAGACACTGACTCACTTCCTTAGTGTAGGTCATTATTCCACAAACTTTCAGTAGAACTGGATTTCAACTGTAAACACAGGAAAAAGTAGAGATTACAGACATAAAGATTAGTCTTTAAAATGAACTGGCCTCTCAACTGACTCAGTATGAAAACTTCAAATACGTTTGACCCGAAAATTCTTTATGTGAGTACACAGGACATTTCGGATTCTTTAATTGCAAAATGTATAAGAACACACTTTAAATACACTGAATATATATAAATATTTGTGATAGCATCTTCACAATTTCTTTTTAAGTACAGAGAGAATAAATGCTAAAAAAAGAAAAGAAACTAAAATTTTGGTGAATAATTGTGTTCTCTTCTTTATAAATGTGGTTTGTATCTGCATGCTAAGACAAGAATAACCATGTAATCAGCATTTAAATTTTCACATAGAAAACACTAACTTCAAATCAGCAGAATAAACCATTATTTTATTTTAGTTGTTCCTTTCATACTACATTAAGATCAGTAAAAATTCATTCAGTCGGCCAGTCCGCTCATCAGAACTGGAAAATCAGTAGTATGTTAGTCATGGTGTTACTATAAACATGCTCTTAACAGAAAAATTTTGTTTTACATGGTCAGTAAAGGATAAAACTGTGGCAGTAACATTTCAGATTTTCACCCCTCCTGATATATTGCCATAGTTGTGGAGCAGTACTATCCAATAGGACTTTTTTTGATGACAGAAATGTTCTACTTCTGCATTACCCAGACAAAAACCTGTGGCCATGTTTGGCTTCTGAGCTCTTGAAATGTGGCTAGTGCAACTAAGAAACCGAATTTTAAATTTTATTTCATTTTATGGCTTGAGTGATAACAGAAGATAAAGCCCATAATGAAAGCAGAAATCTCTCCACTTTCAGTAATTCAACCATTTCCAAAAGTTCCATTTCATAGACTAAACTTATAACTATTATTAATAATTGTGAAATATATTATGAGGAATTTACGGGCCATGTAGTTACAGAATTCCTTCAAAATAGATGTCTATACTGATAGAAGTATTGTTTCTCCAAGGGAAAATGAAATGAAAGATCTTTTACTTGCCGTTACTGTAAATCCAATCAATTTATAGTCTACTGTTATTCTTTCCTCATTTTCAAACTCCACCGCAATTCAGGGATTGAAGGTATATTAAGTTCTTCCAGGAAAAGAAAATCTAAGCAGCTGAGAGGAACTATCTTGCTTACTGTAATTCCAGTTTGCTTACTGTCTTTTGAACCAGGGCCCGCAGTTTCTTTGACTTTAACATAATTTCCAGTCATTAAACAACATTAAATGGCCCTTTGTTGAATTAACATCACCTGTGCATTAGTAGGTTTCTCCCCCTCCCCTGAGATTTTCATAACTTCATGTGTCATCGAAGCTGCATGAGTGACATTAAAACAAAAAATCCATATCATTTCTGGACAGAGTTCTGCAAAAATATTTTCATATTGCTGAGGCAGGTCATAATGGGGGAACTTGGTAAGTTTCATAGTTTGTTTAAAATAAGTATAAAATCTTAATATGAAAATTAAACTGGTACAAGTACAATTTTATTTTCTTCTGTTTTCCAACCTCAAATGAAGATGCTATAATGGCCCCTAAAAGGGTGAAAAATATTCATCCACAGGTCTTACATCTATGGAGCAGAACCAGGATTCATGTATAAGTATGAGCAAAGAAGGGACCAAGAATATTCACTTTATGCATGACACACTTCTACATTTCTAGGCTTATTTGATATGTTTTCTTTGTTATGCCAGATGCATATACTAGTTTCATAGTTTCAGAAACAGTAGTGATATATAGATGGTATCAATTATGGTCCACAAATTCACAAGTTGACAAGTAGTATAATATTCTAAATATTTTCCACTTTGTTACTCAGCACAATTTATATTTTTCTTCCCCACTCTATCTGGATGGCACAAACCAAACTTCATTCAATTGAGTTAACCACCCACCATTTTCCAGAGCTAAGGCCTCAGAGAGTACACAGCACCAAGGCCTGGGAAGTGGGTGCCATCTGATCTTTGATGTCAGTTATTCACTCTGAGACATGTTCTATAATGTTCACTGTTCCAGGTGGTCCTCATCCATCACTCCACTCAGACACTGTTCACGTGTCCTCTCTAGCCCTGGGATCCCTTGGCCATGTGCTGCCGGGCTAGCTGGTCTATCCCTTGGGAATTCTGCAAGGCTATCTGTGATCCTATATGCCTCTACTGAACCCACTCTGTCCTGTGTTCTGCCTGTGTCCTCTGGGGTCCTACCACTTACTAGGGATCTGTGAGTCCCCTCTGCCCTCAAAGCCCGCAAATCCATCTGCGGTTTTTCCAAATCCTATGAATCTAACTAGATTTGAGGTACTGATTTGACGTTCCTCTCCCCAGAACCCACCAAGGTCTCTTTTCAAAATACATCCCTTTCTTCTCCCCTCCCATTCTACAGTCCAGAGAAATGCTTTCTGGTTTGAGAGCAAAACCCCTAATTCCTCAAGTCTTTAAAGGTTTTGACTATCCCTCAAATATTTTCTGTTCCCCTGTGGCTTAGGCTTTAAGAAACTGAGGTCGAAAGAGATCTTTGCTCTGTCACATCCCTGAGACCATAAGCACTAAATAAATGATTTAACTATTCAAATTTGGGACTGAGGCAGTACCAGATAAATGGAAAGAAACTTCTAAACTACCAGGAGACAAAACAAAAACCAAATGGTTAACAAAATAAGTTTAAAAAATTCTACTACAAGGCCGGGCGTGGTGGCTCAAGCCTGTAATCCCAGCACTTTGGGAGGCCGAGACGGGCGGATCACAAGGTCAGGAGATCAAGACCCTCCTGGCTGGCTAACCCGGTGAAACCCCGTCTCTACTAAAAAATACAAAAAACTAGCCGGGCGAGGTGGCGGGCGCCTGTAGTCCCAGCTAGTCCGGAGGCTGAGGCAGGAGAATGGCGGGAACCCGGGAGGCGGAGCTTGCAGTGAGCTGAGATCCGGCCACTGCACTCCAGCCTGGACGACAGAGCGAGACTCCGTCTCAAAAAAAAAAAAAAAAGATCTGTGGTAGAGATGCCACAGAAGAAACTCCTACACCAACCAGCTGGGGAGTGAACTAAATGAGAGCTATGTCACTTCCAAGCCTTATTGTAAGTGGTGGTCCTGCTTTCAAAAGTACAAAGAAAAACTTGTCTTTGATATTTTCAAAACACTGATTCTAAATTTGGCTTTCTAAAAAAAATGTGCTTTTTATCTGACTTCCCTTGGAGCAAGCCTTGGGGGGACACCTAGTATTCCAATTGCACCCCTCATTCATGGGTCGTTTCTCCCCTCAGCTTTCTATGGCCTTTACCTTTCAGGGGCCTGGGGTAAAAATCTACCTCCTTGTTTCATGGATCTCCTTTTCTCGTGATCTGTTGTCAAACTTTTCTCCAGGAATTCTTTTATTCATTCACTCAACAAACGTTTGTAAATCTCTTCTTTGTACAGTACCAGATACAAACGATATTAGGAAATGAAAATGACCATCTTTCCCAGGAAGAATCTGCAATTCAATGCTGGAACCTTCTCCATCTCCTATTTCTTTCATTTACTCCTCTACCTACTATATTTTTATATTTCTTGTAAATATTTTATAATTTCTTTGTAATTGTATACCATGAACACGTCTAAGATGAAGAATGTTTTCTGCTCCTTCTACCTCTCAAAACATTTGTCTGTATCATTAAATGTGATTTACCAATTGCATTACCCTTACTAGAAGAAATACATTGTTGCAAGAAAAATGCAGTTTCAAAATCCAACATGAAAATAGTGAATGCTTAATATTTCTATCCAAAAATGAAATTTAAAAGCCATTGTGCTGAGAACACATGGACACAGAGAGGGGAACATCATAAGCCGGGTCCTGTCGGAGGGCAAGGGCAAAGGGAGGGAGAGTATTAGGACAAATAACGAATGCATGCAGGGCTTAAAACCTAGACGACAGGTTGATAGGTGCAGCAAACCACCATAACACATGTTTACTAATGTAACAAACCTGCAGGTTCAGCACATGTATCCCAGAACTTAAAGTAAAATAATAAATAAATAATAAATAAATAAATAAATAAATGCCATTGTGCAAGAAAAAAATAACAACATTATAATTTTGTTTATAAATGCTGTTCACTATGATAGCTTAATTCTAACAAAGGTTTGTAAAGCAAAAGGTTAAACTTTCCAATATTGTTATTCACTGTGATTTTACTGAATATTTTCACTATACCTTGGTTGTCCATGAATTATAATATTTGTCACTTTCGGATTTAAATCCCATTTTTTAATAAACTTAATGTAAGTACTGTTATAAGAACACTAGTTGGTGTACGTTAACATAAATGGGACGCTGGCTTATCTACAGAATGTTCACATTATTAATTCAAATGTTGAAAAAATTATACATCTTCACACATGTACAAAACCATTACTACTTGTTGTTTCATTTTCTAAATAAGTAAGCCATCCAGATGGTTTACACACATTTTCCAAAAAAAAAAAATCTGGCCCAAATATATGTCATGCTTCATCTAGCAACTTTCTTAACTCGTTCCTTATTATGAGAGATGAGAGTATTAGACAAAGATTAAATATATATAGGAGCAAAAACTTGTATTTATTATTTCTACTTCAGGCATGTATGCATGTTCCTAAACTATTTCTAGCAAACTGCTGACATTTTGCTGCATGACAAGTTAATTTCTACTTTGGCTTGAAGTTTCTACTCAGCTGAGCTTTGGGAAAATGCACATGTTGTGGTTTATTCACTTTGGAAATTATTCCAGAGTGAAGAGTGGCCTCCAAAAAGAAACTTGTTCTAGCCACACATAATATTTTCCCCAGAAGTGCCTATAAAGTCTATCAAAATAAGAAAGTGCTCATTATTTTTGATGAACAGTAAAGACTGGAAATTCATATTTCACTTTAGGACCAGAAGTATAGAGTTGAGATACAGTAGCGTTCTTTTTCTGTGCAGCATAATGGCCTATTATTTTGCGAATTACTATTTACCCTGTGTCTGTAGTTTAACTCTGAGTAAATTCTGCCTTTCTTCTCTTGCTAGCTAAGTGGGGGGGAGGGGGGGGAATTACCTCAAACCCTACCAAGTGTCAAAGCGGCCTTAAAATATTGGTATTTAAAGGAGGTATAATACCAATAAGTATGAAGTGATTGAGAGTTCTGAGTGAGGACATACAGGGCTGTGTTATGTAGTTTGTGACAGAAATCTTAAATTAGGACGGCAACATAGACGGTGTAACTTACTCGCAGACTAGAAAAAAAAGTGCTGTCAACCCCTCAACTCAAGGTGATGGCACTTAGCGAGCATTGGTCTAATAAAGGGGCAAAGAGTGTATGAGTTTCTCCAATTCTGATTCTTTTTTCTGGTCAGAACTTTGAAGTTTTTAAAGCTTTGTTCTCTTCCTCTTTTCAGGCCAATAAAAAGAATTATTATTACTACCACATTTGTGTCTCTTGGATTTTATTTTTGGCTAATGCAAGCACTTTTACAACATGATCTTGGTTGAAGAAGCAATTAGAATTAAGGAGCCTTATCCAACAATTACAGCACTTATTGCAATTATAATAGTAACTGGGTAAGTTGACAACTTACTGAGTTACCCCAATGTTACATTTTTATTTTGCTTTTAAAGTTATCAAAAGCCTGATGCTGGAGGTTCATAATGACTTTGTGGTAGCCAGATTCGAAGTCTGAACCCTTGTCTGCCACACTGTTAGCCATCAAAGGAGGCCTGTCCCACCAAGCTCTCTGTTTTCACAACAGGATATCTGGTTTCTTTTATGAGGATACAGCTATGTTAATTTGGTTTAGTGGTTTGTTGGAGGTAAGCAGTCTCTTCACAGCACAAACACCAAAATCCCCTTAAAGCAGTTCCTCGTTAATATCCAGGGTCTGATTGGCAGATTTGCATTGTAAAGTGTGATTTGGTTGGATAAATATGTTTAGTCTAGTAAGCACTTTAGTGATTGAGTGTCTGTTAATGGATAAAGGTGGATTATGAGGAAACCTCTACAGGCTGTCCCTGGGTACTTAGCATTGTAAGATGTCAAGGGGAGTGGAAAACAAACTGGCACTACAGAACAGCTGAAGGGCTATAAAATGTTTAAAATATTTGGTGCTAATGTTGGGCTTTCAAGTTTCAAATATTAATTTCAATAGAGGAGAGAGACCATTGAATTAGACGGCAGGGATTTTGTGCCCCAGCAGTGACAAAATGGGGATGTCCTATCCATGTTCCTAAAAGCTGGCATCTCTCATAAGATTGAAAACTCAGAGAAAGCTGACATACAGGAAATTCAGAATAGTTAATTGGTATCCAAGAATGAATCCAACTCCTAATGAAATCTTTGCTTTCTAATATACTGCAGAGCAAACAGGAGTCTAGGAGGAAAAGACTCTAGAGTGATTGCTAAAGAATGTTGACATGTCTGTTCGTAGGTATGTAACTATGCACACAGCATTTTTTGAAACAATACTGCTATAAGAATTGCAGATACTAATGTCCTACCTCCCTAGTATCTCCAACCACCTGGCAATGAAGAGTTTTCCGTTTCTTCCTTTTGAGAGAGTACTGGGATGCTTCATGAAAGCCACTAGAAAATGTCACTTTTTTCTTCTTCTTAGGTGAACATGCAGAAGTACTTTTATGAGGTGAAAATATCAGCTTACTTCAAGGATCTAAATGGTATTTTAACATCCCAGGCTCTGAAAGAGGTATGTTGGAACGTCTGCTCCTAGCCAGTCATGAATTGCTTAAGACTTCAGAAACTATTATATTTTTGCAGATTGGCTTTCTGACTAAGCATATTTCGGCCATTTTTCTTCAAGACACTTCCAGAGACTGCTTTGTGTTCACCAACTTTTATAAGCATTAAGGTCTGAGGCATTTATCAGAACACTACTCTTCAAGCCTTTGTAATTCCAATTGTTCATCCATTACTCTTGAACAGCTGCATTCCCTAGGCCAAGTGGCATCAGAAGTACAGGAGATTTTGTGGGTTCATTTGGTTCCAGACTGCTGCAAAAAAGAAAGCACATATTCCAATAAAATGAGTCCCGTGAATTTTTGGGTTTCCCAGTGCACATAAAAGTTAGATTTATACCCTACTGTAGTCCATTAAGTTTGCTATAGCATTATGTCTAAAAAATGTACATAATATTTAAAAAAATTCTTTATTGTTAAAAAAGGCAAGCAATCATTTCAGCAAGTCATAATCCTTTTGCTGGTTGAAGGTCTTGCTCCATGTGATGGCTGCTGACTGCTCAGGATAATGGTTGCTGAAGGTTGGGGTGGTTGTGGCAATTTATTAAGATAAGACAGTGAAGTTTGTCACATCAGTTGATGTTTCTTTCATGAAAGATTTCTCTGTAGCAAGGAATGCTGCTTGACAGCACTTTACCGTTTGAATTTTTTCAAAATTGAAATCAGTCTTCTGGAACCATGTCACTGGTTTATCAACTAAATTTATGGAATATTCTAAATCCTTTGTTGTCATTTCAACACTGTTCACAGCATCTTTACTAGGAGTAGATTTCATTGTAAGAAACTATTTCTTTTCCTTATACATGAGAAACAACTACTCATCCATTCAAGTTTTATGAGGAGATTGCAGCAATTCAGTCACATCTTCAGGTTCCACTTCTAATTCTAGGTCTCTTGCTATTTCCACCACTTCTATAGTTAATTCCTCAACTGAAGTCTTGAACCCCTCAAAGTCATCACACGACAGTTGGAATCAACTTCCAAACTCTTGTTAATATTGATATTTTGACCTCCTCCTATGAATCAGGAATATTTTTAATGACATCTAGAATGGTGAATCCTTTCCAGAAGGTTTGCAAATTATTTTGCCCAGTTCCATCACAGGAATCACTGTCTACAGCAAATAAATATAAACTGTATTTCTTAAATAGTAAGACTTCAAAATCGCAATTATTCCTTGATCCATGGGCTACAGGACGGATGTTGTGTTAGAAGGCATAAAAACATTAATCTCCTTATACATTTCCGTCAGAGCTCCTGGGTGACCAGGTGCATTTTTAATAAGCAGTAATACTTGGAAAGGAATCCTTTTTTCTAAGCAGTAGTTCTCAACAGTGGGCTTAAAATATTTAGTAAGTCATGCTGTAAACAGATGTGCTGTCATCCAGGCTTGTTGTTCTATTAGAGCACAGGCAGGGTAGATTTAGCATAATTCTTAAGGATCCTAGGATTTTTGCAATAATAAATGACTTAAATTTACCATCTGCATTAGCCCTTCACAAGAAAATTAGCCTGTCTTTTGAAGCTTCGACACAAGGCATTGACTGCTGTTTAGCTATGAAAGTCCTAAATGGCACCTTCTCTAAACAGAAGCCTATTTCTATTAAAATCCATTTTTTCTGGTGTAGCCACCTTCATGAACAACCTTAGCTACATCTGGATAACTTGCTGTAAATTCACCGTCAGCACTAGCTGCTTCGTGTTGCACTTTTATGTTATGGAGACAGTGTCTTTCCTTAAACCTAGTGAATTAACCTCTAGTAGCTTCAAACATTTCTTCTGCAGCTTCCTCGCATCTTGCAGTCTTCATATAATTGAAGAGAGTTAAGGCTTTGTTCTGGATTAGGCTTTGTACTCAAACTTTCTCCATATCAGCAAGAAGGTTGTTCCACGTTCTTATCATTCATGTGTTCACTGGACTAGCAGTTCTAATTTCCTTCAAGAAGTTTTCCTTTGCATTCACAGCTTGGTTGTTTGGTACAAGAGGCCCAACTTTTAGCCAGTCTTGGCTTTTGACATGCCTTCCCACTTAGTTTAATCATTTCTGGCTTTTGATTTAAAGTGAGAGATGTGCAACATTTCCTTCCACTTGAACACTCACAGGCCTTAGTAGAGTTATTAATTAGCCTAAATTTAATATTGCTGCATGTCAGGGAATAGGGAGGCCAGAGAAGAGGGTGAGACACGGAGGGGACAGCTAGCCAGTGGAGCAGTCTGATCACATACAACATATATTAAGTTTGTGGTCTTCTAGGGTATGGTTTGTGGAACCCCAAAACAATTATAATAGTAACATTAAGGATCACTGACCACAGACCACCATAGCAGATATAATAACAATGAAAAAGTTCTTAATATTTCACGAATTACCAAAATGTGGCAGAGATACTGGTGGAAAAATGATACTAAAAGGCTTGCTTGATGCAGAGTTGTCATAAATCTTCAATTCGTTTAAAAAAAAATCAGTATATGGATTAGAGGGAAAAATGACAGATAGGAGGCAGGACTAACTTGCAACTCCCACTTAGATGGACAGAACAGCATGTGGAGACTCACACTGTGAACTTTTGCTCCAAGAACTACCTCAGGAACATACCAGGAAAATGGAGAGAATTTGCAGACCCTTTGAAAGAAGTAGTTTGCCACTGCAAACTCTGTGAGACAGCCAAGACATTGTGAGTGCCCAAAGTGTGAGAGGGGGAAGTCTGCCTCCAAACACACATCCTCAAGGAGGAGTCTGAAAATCCAGATCACAGAAGAAGGATTTAGCCTTACCTAGAGCTGAAATGAATTTAGAGGCTGAGCAACATATAAAAGTAGAAGCAGCAGCGGGAAGAGCCCTGTAGGCACTCCCAGTCCCCAAAGCAGCCCAGGGAGGCCATTTCTGAGTTTATCTCACAGGGGTACTTGAAGAGGGTTGCTAGTGGAATTAGGGAGAGGCCACAGAGAGAAAGAAATGTCCAGCTGAACTTAGTAATAATTTCGACAGAGTGTGAATTTTCCTGGGCAGAATTTGGGATGGGGGTCAGGAGATGCAATGGAAAGTGCACACATGAGCACAGACACCATGACACCATGGCAGGCAGGGGAGGGTGAGGCTTCAGAGACCTGCTTGCTTTCTTAATGGGGAGGCTTATAGCCAGGGACAGGATCTCAACCCTCCACAGCAGAGGCCTGGATATAAACTTGTCTCTGTTGGCTGTTGGGGGAGCACAGCAGCAGTGAGATTGTCCTTGCTGGCTATGTGGGGGCTGGGTGAGGTCTGTAACTGCTATTTTCCCCTGCTTCCCTGATGACTGGCATGACACAGCAGAGGCAACCATAATCCCCCTGGGAACATAACTCCATTGGCCAGACAACCACACCCCCATCCACCGCAGTGGCCATAGCAAGCCCTACTCAAGGATATTCTGAGCTCAGACCCACCTAACCCTGCCCCTACCTGATGTTTTTTCTCTACCTGCCCTGGTAGTCAAAGACAAAGGATATAATCTCTTGGGCACTCTATGGCCCCACCTACCTCCTGAGAAACCCAAGTACTTACACAGGCAACCCTAGGGCAAGCTTGTATATCCCCTATACCACCACAGCCGATGCTCTCTTGAAAGCACCACGTCCTGGTTGGAGGCCAACCAACTCAAACCATTGGAGCAACTCATAAAAGAACAATCTTACTCCAAGAAAGGAGAAAACAACAGCTAATTCCACCACCTGTAATATCCTGGATAACCAGAGGTCCTCAGTCTGTCCACACGACAGCTTCACTTCTAGCACAACCAGCATTTGAGAAAGCCAGCACACTAAAGAAAACTATAACCAAAGACTCTCACAGAGTCCACCTCATTTCCCTGCTGCCTTCACTAGGGCACGTGCTGGTAACCACAGCTGAGAGAGCTAAAGATCAATCACATCACAGGACTCTTTGCAGACATTCCCCAGTACCAGCCTGGAGCCTAGTAGCTCCACTGGGTGGCTGGACCGAGAAGGGGAATACCAATCACTGCAGTTCAGCTCTCAGTAAGCTCCATCCTTAGGGGAAGGGGGACAGCACCACATCAAGGGAGCACCCTGTGGGATAAAAGAATCTGAACAGCAATTCTTGAGTCCCAGATCTTGCCTCTGACATAGTCTACCCTAATGAGAAGGAAAACAATTCTGGTAATACGACAAAGCAGTGTCCTTTAACTTCCCCAAAAGATCACACTACATCACCAGTAATGGATTAAAACCAAGAAGAAATCTCTGAATTGCCAGAAAAAGAATTCAGAAGGTTGATTATTAAGCTACTCAAGAAGGCCCCAGAGAAAGTGAAAACCAACTTAAAGAAATTAAAAAAAAAAAAAAGAAGACAGAACACGGATGAAAAAAATCTCCAGATAAATGGAGAGCATAAATAAAAAATAATCACAACTTCCTGAAATGAAAGACATACTTAGATGTGTCTTTTATTTGCAAAAATACACTGGAAAATACACGGAAAAGTCCAAAAACAGGATCAAACAACTAGAAGAAAGAACTTCAGAGCTCAAAGACAAGGCTTCAAATCAATCCCACCTGACAAAGACAAAGAAAAAAATAATTAAAGAAATGAACAAAGCCTCCAAGAAGTTTGGAATTAAGTTAAATGACCAAACATAAAAATAATTGATGTTCCCAAGGAAGACGAGAAATCAAAAAGTTTGGAAAACTTATTTGTGGGAATAATTGAGGAAAACTTCCTCGACCTTGCTAGAGATCTAGGCACCCAAATACAAGAAGTTCAAAGAACACCCAGGAAATTCATTGCAAAAAGATCATCACCCAGGCACATAGTCATCAGGCTATCTAAAGTCAAGATGAAGGAAAGAATATTAAAAGCTGTGAAGCAAAAGCATCAGGTTACCTATAAATGAAAACCTATCAGATTAACAGCAGTTTTCTCAGTAGAACCCTACAAACTAGAAGGGATTAATGTCCTATCTTTAGCTTCCTTAAACAAAACAATTATCCACAAAGAATTTTGTATCTAGCTAAACTAAGCTTCGTAAGTGAAGGAAAGGTAAAGTCTTTTTCAGACAAAAAAATTGCTGAGAGAATTCATCACTACCAAGCCACCATTGTAAGAACTGCTAAGCGGAGTCCTAACCTTGAAACAAAACCTTGAAATGCACCAAAATAGAACTCCCTTAAAGCTTACATCTCACAAGGTCTATAAAACAATAACACACACAAAAAAAAAGGTATTCAGGAAACAGCTAGCATGATGCACAGAATACTACCTCAAATCTCAATACTAACTTTAAATTTAAATGACCTGAATGCTCCACTTAAAAGACACAGAATAGCAGAATAGATAAGAATTCACCAAGCAAGTATCTGCTCTCTTCAAGAGACTTACCTAACACATAAGGACTCACATAAACTTAAGGTAAAGAGGTGGAAAAAGATATTCCATGTAAATGGACACCAAAAGTGAGCAGGAGTAGCTATATATCAGACAAAACAGACTTTAAAGCAACAACAGTTAAGAAAGACAAAGAGGGACATTATATAATGATAAAAAAGACTGGTCCAACAAGAAAATATCACAATCCAAAATATATGTGAATCTAACACTGGAGATCTCAAATTTATAAAAACAATTACTAATAGACCTAAGAAATGAGATAGACAGCAACACAATAATAGTGGGGGACTTCGATACTCCACTGATGGCAACAGACAGGTCATCAAGACAGAAAGTCAACAAAGAAACAATGAACTTAAACTATACCCTAGAAAAGGGGACCTAACAGATATTTAAAGAACATTCTACCCAACGAATGTAGAATATACATTCTATTCATCAACACATGGAACATTCTCCAAGATAGACTATATGATACGCCACAAAACAAGTCTCAATAAATTTCAGAAAATTGAAATTATATCAAATACCGTCTCAGACCACGGTGGAATAAAATTAGAAATTAACTCGAAAAGGAGCCCTGAACACCATGCAAATACATGGAAATTACATAATCTGCTCATGAATGATCACTGGGTTAACAATGAAATTAATATGGAAATTAGAAAATTATTTGAACTGAACAATAATAGTGACACAACCTATCAAAGTCTCTGTGATACAGCAAAAGTGGTGCTAAGAAGAAAGTTCACAGCATTAGATGGCTACATCAAAAAGTCTGAAAAGCAGAAATAGACAGTCTAAGGTCATACCTCAAGAAACTAGAGAAACAAGAACAAACAAAACCCAAACCCAGCAGGTGAAACTAAGTAACAAAGATCAGAGCAGAACTAAATGAAAGTGAAACAAAAAGAATACAAAAGGCAAATGAAAGAAAAAAACCGGTTATTTGAAAAGATAAACAAAATTGATAGACCATCAGTGAGATTTACCAAGAAAACAAGAGAGAAGATCCAAATAAGCTCAATTAGAAATGAAACTGGAGATGTTACAACCAATACCACAGAAATACAAAAGATCATTCAAGGATACTATAAACACCTTTATCCACACAATCTAGAAAACCTAGAGGAGATTAATATACTCCTGGAGATATACAACCCTCTTAGATTACACAGGAGAAAATATACAACCCTTCTAGAGTAAACTAGGAAGAAATAGAAACTCTGAACAGACCAGTAAAAAGCAGTGAGATTGAAATGGTAACTTAAAAAATTGCCAAGAAAAAAGGAAGTCCAGGACCAGACAGATTTACAGCTGAATTCTATCACACAGTCAAAGAAGAAGTGGTACCAATCCTATTGAAACCATTCCAAAAGATGGAGAAAGAATGAATCCTCCCTAAATCATTCTATGAATCCAGTATCACCCTAATACCCAAACCAGCAAAGGACATAACAAAAAAAAGAAAACCACAGGCCAGTATCACTGATGAACATAAATGCAAAAATCCTCAACAAAATACTAGCTAACCAAATCCAACAGCATACCAAAAAGATAATCCACCATGATCAAGGGGGTTGCATACCAGAGATGGAGGGATGATTTAACATGTGCGAGTTAATAAATGTGATACACCACATAAACAGAATTAAAAACAAAAATCACATAATATCTTAATAGACGGAGAAAAAGCACCTGACAAAATCCAGCATCCTTTTGTGATTAAACCCGTCAGCAAAATCAGCATAGAATGGACATACCTTAAGGTAATAAAAGCCATCTATGACAAACCCACAACCAATATTATACTGAATGGGGAAAAGTTGAAAGCATTCCCCTCAAGAACTGGAACAAGACACAGATGCCCATTTTTACCACTTTTGTTCAATGTAATACTGGAAGTCCTAGCCAGAGCAATCAGACAAGAGGAAGAAATAATAAAGGGCATCCAAATTGGTAAAGAGGAAGTCAAACTGTCACTGTTCGCCAATGAAAGGATCTTGTACCTAGAAAACCCTAAAGACTCATACAGAAAGCTCTTAGATCTGATAAATGAATTCAGTTAAGGTTTCAGGATATAAAAGCAATGTATGCAAATCAGTAGCACTGCTATACAGCAACAACGACCAAGCTAAGAATCAAATCAAGAACAATAGCTGTAAAAGAAAATGAAATAAAATACTCAGGCATATACCTAACCAAGGAGGCGAAAGACCTCTACAAGGAAAACTACAAAACACTACCGGAAACACTACAAAACACTACTGAAAGAAATCATGGATGATACAAACAAATAAAAACACATGCTCATAGATAAGTAAAATCAATACTGTGAAAATGACCACACTGCCAAAAGCAATTTACAAATTCAATACAATTCACATCAAAATACCATTATCATTCTTCACAGAACTAGAAAAAACAATCCTAAAATTCACATGGAACCAAAAAAGAGCTCGCATAGCCAAAGCAAGACTAAGCAAAAAGAACAAATCCGGAGACATCACATTACTGGACTTCAAGCTATACTATAAGATTACAGTCACCAAAACAGCATGGTACTGGTATAAAAATAGACCACAGATCAACAAACAGAATAGGTAACCAGAAATAAAGCCAAATACTTACAGCCAACTGATCTCTGACAAAGTAAACAAAAACATAAAGTGGGGAAAGACACTCTATTCAATGAGTGGTGCTGGGATAATTGGCAAGCCACATGTAGAAGAATAAAACTGGATCCTCATCTCTCACCTTATACAAAAATTAACTCAAGATGGATCAAAGACTTAAATAAAACCTGAAACCATAAAAATTCCAGAAGATAAAGTTTACAAAACTTTACCTTCTAGTCATCGCTTAGGCAAAGACTTCATGATCAAGAACCCAAAAGCAAATGCAACAAAAACAAAGATAAATAAATGAGGCTTAAACTAAAAAGCTCCTGCACAGCCAAATAATCAGCAAAGTAAACAGACAACCTACAGAGTGGGAGAAAATGTTCACAAACTATGCATCTGACAAACGACTGGTAACCAGAAACTACAAGGAACTCAAACATATCAGCAAGAAAAAAAAAATAATTCCATCAAAAAGTGGGCTAAGGACATGAATAGATAATTCTCAAAAGAAGATGTACAAATTACCAACAAACATGAAAAAATACTCAGCATCACTAATTATCAGTGAAATGCAAATCAAAACCACAATGTGATACCACCTTACTCCTGCAAGAATTCCCACAATTAAAAAGTCAAAAAATAATAGATGTTGGCATGGATGTGGTGCAAAGGAAACACTTTTACACTGCTGGTAGGAATGTAAACTAGTACAACCACTATGGAAAACAGTGTGTAATTCCTTAAAGAACTAAAAGTAGATCTACCATTTGATCCAGCAATCCCACTAGTGAGTACCTACCTGGAAGAAAAGAAGTCATTAATGAAAAAGACACTTGCACATACAGGTTTATAGCAGCATGGTTTGCAATTGCAAAAATACCGAACCAGCCCAAGTGCCCATCAATCAACAAGTGGTTAAAGGAAATGTGATATATGTATATACCATGGAATACTACTCAGCCATAAAAAGGAGCAAAATAATTGTATTCACAGCAACCTGGATGGAGTTGCAGACCATTATTCTAACTGAAGTAACTCAGGAACGGAAAACCAGACATTGTTATGTTCTCACTTATAAGTGGGAGCTAAGCTAGGAGGAAGCAAAGGCATAAGAATGATACAATGAATTTTAGGGACTAAGGGGCATGCGGCTGGAAAGGAGTAAGGAAAAAAAGATTACACATTGGGTACAGTATATACTGTTCAGGTGATAGGTGCACCAAAATCTCAGAACTCACCGCTACAGAATCTATCCATGTAACCAAATGCCAATGGAGTATCTGTAAAGTGAAATAGTATAGTGCAGTAAAATCAGATATACTTGCATGAATCAAGGATAACATTCTGCAAAATTGCATTAAAATGAAGCTAAGCCTTTTCAAAGGCAGGCCTTACCAAGAAAAAGAAATTCTCTAAATTCTTTCATCTACCTATTTAATATATCAAGAGGCAGTCCTGGTAGTTCTGATGATAGCATTGCACATAAAGAAGGGTAAAATCAGACAGGAAGAGGAAGAGGAAACTCCACACACACTTATCCCAGGAGAGGAAGGGATAAATTTCTGAAAGTTTTAGCATTTATATGACTCAACCAGGCAGGAACTGGGCTACCTAACTTTTTAAATGTTTGCACCTTATTAAGTTTATCAGATTAGATTAAAATTTCGTGTTTTCGCAATAATTTTAAAAATCAATTCCTTCTTTGAAATTTCTCTCTAATGTATTGTTTACATATATTTGCATTTATTTATACTCATTCAACAAATATGTTTTAAGCATCTACCATGCACAGGGTAATGGGAAGGCAGAAGTGAATTAGTACAAATAAGGTCTTTGACTCATGCAACTTACTTTCTAGTTGGAAAGAAACAAAATAAACAAGTAAATAGAATATCAGACTGTGATTCGTTGTATGAAAGAAAATAAATTAGGTGCCATTTCCTAGTCCTTGTGCTCACTCTACTTCAACAAGATTGTGTTCTCTTCTCTATGTTCACACCATCTCTCATTTATCTCTGTTTCTGCCATTAGACTAAAGTTCCTAAACAACTGCCTGATTTCATCACTTTCCTTTTTAAGCCCTGCAATGACTCCTATTGCCTGATTCTCCCTTAGAGTCTTCCAACTCCCTCTTTAACCTATTCCTGAACATAAAGCCCCCCTTTCCATTATACCAACCCTTCCAAAGTCCCACTGCATGGCACTTCTCTGTCCACTCATCCCAGAATACATACTGTTCCTTCTTCTCTTCCTTATTTTTCTGAGTCAACTCATTTATTAGATTCTGACCAGTTTTCTGCATGCCTTGTTTCAATAAGCACCCAGCCTGCACTGATTCTCTGATCTTTCACAATAGAGAAAGGAAAGGAAAGGAAAGGAAAGGAAAGGAAAGGAGAAAGGAAGAAAGGAAGAAAGAGAAAGAAAAAAGAAAGAAAGAGAGAGAGAAAGAAAGAAAGAAAGAAAGAAAGAAAGAAAGAAAGAAAGAAAGAGAAGAGAGAGAAAGAAAGAAGGAAGGAAAGAGAGAAAGAAAGAGAAGAGAGAGAAAGAAAGAGGGAAGGAAAGAGAGAAAGAAAGGAAGGAAGGAAGGAAGGAAGGAAGGAAGAAAGAAAGAAAGAAAGAAAGAAAGAAAGAAAGAAAGAAAGAAAGAAAGAAAGAAAGAAAGAAAGAAAGAAAGAAAAAAGAGAAAGAAAGAAAGAAGGAAGGAAAGACAGAAAGAAAGACAAGAGAGAGAAAGAAAGAGGGAAGGAAAGAGAGAAAGAAAGGAAGGAAGGAAGGAAGGAAGGAAGGGGGAAGGAGGGAAGGAGGGAGAGAGAGAAAATAAAAAGAAAGAAAAGCAAAGCTGAGCCTTTTGTTTTGTTTTTTGGTATTAGAGGTAAGTTTTATTCTAATACAAACTAAACAAAGACCAAGTAAAAGACTAGAGTCTAGCGAGCCACTAACTTATTAAATGACATGGAACGAATTACAATCTCTATGGGTCCCAGTTTCAAAGATGCATGGCTGATAGTGATTAATATCATGCCAATACCAATTCATTTCTGTTAATGAAATTGAACAGTTACACACATATAGATCCTAAACCTAGCATTTCAATAAGCATAACTTTCTTTATTGTTGTTCCATGAAACATTTCTCTTTCAATTTCCCATCCCACTAGGTGGAGAAAAATACACAGCTATACAAAACTCTAAAATATAACGATCTTAAGGTCTCTCCCTATCACCCAATTCTTATAATAATATCTAAGCCCCGGGGCCAGAGAGTATGTTGTTTGTACAAGAGGGGACACACAGTGTCACGTACTTGTACCTCATCTGTGCTGCTATGACATGTCACTCTTACCTGGTTTCTGATTCCTGATTCACACAGATCATAGACCATTCTCCAAATATCAGCCAAGATCTGTCTCAAGTGCCTCTCTGGCATATGTGCCCATTTCACTGGGGCACATAAAAACCTGCATCTGACTCCAGCTCCTCTGTCTAGATACCTGGATGTAGCAATGCCTGCTCTGCTGCCCCTATGCCATATTGGCCATAAAATTCATCTTGCTACAAACAGCTAGGCAAAGCACAGTTCATCTCTGCCCTCAGAGCCCTGCAACCCATACTGGATTTTACTCCATGACTCCACACAAGCGAGTCCTGGTGAGGAACTTCATAACCTCAGCTTTCTTGCATACATTCCATTCTCTCTTTTTTCTCTTTTATGGACTCTTTTTTTGGTCTCAAAGGGGGTAAAATTAGGTCTGATTAATCACATATTTTACAAAGAAACACAGGGAGACAAAATTATAAGAAAAACACACATCCGTTAATACACCAATGCATTGCCTGATGACAAACCAAAGATGATGCTCACATCAGCTGTGGTTTGCACATAATTCTATCACCGTAGTGACCTAAGTATAAGATGTTAACACTGATATTGGCATCACACAGTTGACACCAGGTATGAGGGTGTCCACAAATTCTCCAGCCGGCCCTTCCTCACATCATCTTGGTCCCGCTAAGTGTTGATTTCTGCTCTTACTTCCTTATACTGCTTCCAGAAACTCAAAACCCAACAAGTAGTCTTTTAAAACATGTCTTTTAAAATTTAACATTTTTATTTGTATCATGTAAATTTATATTAAAAATTTATATCAAAACATTGGTATAAAACTACCAGCATCTGTGGCTTGCAATGTGACCTGGGTCAGTTTGCATTAAATCTCCAAATTTCAATTTATAGATTTATAAAATGAAGACACTGAGAATTTTATAGGGCCAGTGTCAGATTATGTGAAATCTTACACTCTAAGATCTTTGCATGTAAGTTCAATATACAATTAACCTCTCACTAACTACTATAAAATAAATGCTTATAATATCTAGACTAGACTTTTAACTAATCCTAGATACAATCTAAAAGGGACTGATCTTTTAAAATCTTTAAAAATGACAAGACAATCTGAGACCACACTTTGACTGCAGATCCAGCAAATGAAGCCTAGTTGATGATGGCCTTGAAAAGGATACTGCAGGTCCTCCAATAACATCATCTGGCTAACATCATTTCCTCATACCATTGATAAGGAAAAAAAATAAATCACTTCCTGCCAAGGACACTGTGTGGAGTTGGCACTTTCTCCTCACGTCTGTGTGGGTTTTCTCCAGGTACTCCAGTTTCCTCCCACAACTCAAAGTTTTGCATGTGAGATGAACTGGCCCATCTCCATGGTCTCGGTGTGAGTAAGTGAGGGTGAGTGTGAGTTGCCCTGCAATGGGAGGGTGGCTTGGCCAGGGTAGATTCCCGCCTGCCACCTTGAGTTGCCAGGATGGGCTCTGGCTACCCGGGCCCCTAAGCCAGTAAATAGTTATCTTATTGGTTTTGATTAATCTTTTTTAAATGTATTATCACATTTATTTCACTGTTTAATATTAGAACTATTCTGGTCTTTATTTAGAAGCTTGGTAATGATTTTGTGACCAGAAATATGACATAGGATGTTAACTCTTATTTATATCAATTAGCCTAGGGGAAAATTGATTTCATTAATATGTTGTTTCACTTAAAATCTCACTTTCCAATAACTTAGCAATTATGTTAAGTGAGCACCTACTGTATAACGCTTTGGAGTGCAGAATTGGCACTTTGTTATAGGTCTACATTTAGTACTGTGTTCCTCAAAAGGTATAAAGATCAACAATCCTGTGATGTAACACAAATGTATGGTGTTTCATTATTTAAAATTAGAAAGTTGTATAAAGATATATATAATTTAGCTCTTAATCAAAAATGGATCCTAAGAGTGCTACAACACCACAGTGTTTTAAAATAAATACAGTTGAGACTTATTTAGAAACCATTTTGACATATGAGTACAGGCTCACATATAAATGAGAAAGTGTGGAAGTCAATTACCTTAAAGTCATCATGAAAAACAAGTCCCACATCCATCACTTAATAAGCTTCCAACTATCTTGACTCAAGTAGTTGTAGATTTTAAAATCAGCATGTATTTTTTCCATTAAAGAGATAAAAATTTCCACCAGGAATTATATAAAAGAGACCTGCAACCACAACTAATGGTGCCTGTTTCCCATATCTCCATCATATATTGGTCCCTAAATCACTAAAATTGCCTGAAACTTGAAAAGCAATAGTTAATTACCATAAAACTTGAGATATTATAAAATAGTACATACGACATGATTTTGTAGACTTCTATGTGAAACATACATACTTTTTTTATGAGTTTCATTCCTTAGCCCTAGAGCATGACATTTAACAAATGTCTTCTTCCTAAATTGTTTTTTTAAAATCTTATTTCTCTCTTGATTATTCCTCTGGAAAATAAAACATATGCATTATTTCATTGCTGTAAACATTTTATGTGTAAAAGAAGTGGCCAAATGGAAAAAGACAAGGTTATAGTCACATCCGTGGAAAAAAATTGGAATTAGGTTTAAAAAAAAAAATAGGTTCAAGTCAGATAGGTAGGTGCTTTGTTCGTCACCCAAGTCCTGTCTAAAGAGAATGCAAAACACAAAGCCCTGTGTGCACTATCTAGAGGAAGCAGCTGCAAGAGTGATACAGGGCTGATTCTTATAAACAAAGAGCACCAACAAATCTGTTTGAGAATGAATATTAGATTTGCTGAGTTCTGCTGACATCACCATGGGAGATAAACATGTTAGGAAGAGTGGGGCAGCTTGCTGTTGGAGAGGTTGCCAGAAGAGATAAGTGAGCAGCAAAAGGCAAGTGAAGACATGATGCCAATCTTGACAGTCTTATAGATGACTGAGTGAAGTGCCATCTTAAACATCACCAGTCTGGAACAAGTGGATCAAAATGAACTCTGAACCTTTGTTTCCTTAATAGCACCAGACTAACAGCTGTCTGCATCTGGAAACTGTGTGAAAGTTCTATACAGTTGTATCATAATAAACAAACTAAAAAAATAATCTCACAATCTACTGTTCCTTTTACATTCTTGCTCCTTCTCTAGCCTCATTAACTTGTAATTTTACATCCAATTATATTTTATTAATTTGTTATTTCTGGACTTGAGAAATAAATTGAAAACATATTGAAAAAACAAGTAAGTCTCCAACGGTTGTTCTATTTTTCTTGTATTTGCAAGTGCATGATGACCAGGACCTGAGCAGTATGGTGCTGTCAGCTTACATGGTGTGAGCTTTTGGCAGTAAATGGAGTCAGGGGTTGGCTTATGGAGTGGAGCAGGGGTGCGGGGGGATGGGGACCAACACATTGAGGCTGTGGAATATGATTTACCTGCTCTGGAGCTCTGGGGTCTAGAATTTCATAAATATAAGTGACAAATTATCAATAAATCACTCTGCGGTTCACCATAATGCATACTGTTTATTGAAACCCAGGTCCAATAAATATGAGTCGCCCTTTTTAGCAAAAGCACAAGAAACAAAGATGACAGGAATTACAAACAGAAATGAAAATGGAAAATAAGGCCCTGGTGAGCAGTGAACCTTTTTCTCTTCAATCCATTCTGAGATCACTGGATTCTAGAAGAAATTTTTAGATGTGTACACTTGTTTCAAAACATCATTTTGTTTTCATTTTCACCTGAAGAGTTTACAGAGTAAGGCAGTGTAGGTAGTGCTTGACCAAGGAAAGGTTCTACTATTTTTTAAAAATCATTCCACATACATAAAATTCTGTGAGATTCTGTTGAAATGGTGATAGCATGAACTAAATCTTTCACAATGTTTCTTGATTTTCAAATGCTACAATGTCACTGTTATTTTCCCAAGAAAATGACCTATAGTAAAATTAAGAAAAAAAAGCAATCAACATTAACTTAAATAAATGCAAAATTTCTACTGAAGAATGGAAAGATGTAAGATAAATTAACACTGAAAGCAATTGGTGATTTGCCTTTAAAACTTTACATACATGTTTCAGCCTTTGTTTCACACATATTTCTCCAAGGCCAGAGAGGGAATTACTTATTATTTATTGTTGTAATTCTTTATCTATTTATTGTTGTTATTCTTTATTTATTTATTGCTTATTATTTGGATACACTTTTACACACAATGTGATTTATCTCCTATGTTCTAAAAGTGAAATTAAGAAGTGTTGCAGTCAATGTTGTTATAATGCCCTATAACTTTACAAACTCATTCAACAGCTGGAAGCAATTGACATAGGGTAGCATTTGACTTGAACAACACTTTAAAAGTCAACTTGAATCTTAATTGAAATACCCTATATTTCACATTGGATATACGACCCAATTCTAATCTTTTGTTTCCTTTTAAAAAGCAAAGGCAGTGAAGTATTGTGCTCTTTATGAGACTGTGTATTATTA
>NW_016817334.1:246669-278772 GCF_001698545.2 Rhinopithecus bieti | reverse complement strand
CAATATAATAAATTTTAATGAGCAAAATGAATCATAACCTGTACAATGTATAAAAATAATGTTTCATCTTCTGTATAACTTTTCAGTCTTTCTCTCATATGTACTTATTATTTACATAACTGCTTCTAACATTTGTTATACTTAAGGGCTCAATATATTTACTTACATATTTGTGATGCTACATGTTTTTCTCTAAACTGGCCAAAAACTATTACGTTAAAATAACTTTAAATGTGATGGAAAGTTAATGAATTAACAACAATTCATTACTAACAGCTAATGCTCATTATGTGCCAAACCCCTATTCCAGCAGCATCAGCCTTCCATACCCAATATCTATATGGTAATTCCTATTATGATCTACATTTATCAGATGAGGCAGAAGAGGTTAAGTATCCGGTTCCAGGCATCATGCAAATAAGCCATAGTGCCAAGCTAAGAGAAAGGATCCTACCAAATCTCCCTGATTTTAACTACTATGGTGTTTCCGAAAGTGTATATGCCAATTGAATATTTAAAACGGCATGGCACATTAAGTGCAAACTAAGTAAACAAGCAATTGGTTTATGATAATAATGTCCCAAATTTGTTTGTTTATAAATATGCATTTTATTTTATTATGTTGAATTATTCAGTACTCTTTGGTTGTCTAGGGACAGAAATGGAACTCAATTTCATTTTAGCAAAATAGAGAGTATTATTGACTCCTATAACTGCAAAGCCACTTCAGGCGTGACCAGATCTAGAAGTTCCAAAAAGGTGCTAAGCCTGCAGTCTCTTTCTGTCCCTTGCAACCCTGCTTTCTTCTTGGCTGGTGTCATTCTCAAACAAACTTGGTGTTCACTGGCAAGCCCACATTTAAATTATCCCTACAACAGTGGTACATAACAAAAACAAACAAACAGCTTTCCTCGCAGCTCAAGTAAAATTCCCAAAAGATAATCCTCATCCGCCCCTGTTGTGTCACATGCCAATTTGTGAACCGTCGCTGTGCCCAGAAAGACAAGGTCCTTTGTTGTCCAGGCCTGAGTGTGGCATCAGCCTTACCCAGACAGAGACCAGGGATGAGGTGCTTCTTCAAAGAATATGGCTACCAAAAGAAACGAGGGAGATTGGTGGTAAGAAAAAAAGTCCACAGAACTCCCAGACGCAAGTTCTCTCAAAATGATTTTTAGCTCATTAGAGAAATCTCCTCAGTGTAAGTGTAACATATGGTACTGAGTCGGGTAGAGTTCAGTTGCAAAGAAGAAAATCTGCTCTAGCTAGTTTAAGCAGAAAGGGATTTATTACAGGGTTTTAAGATGTATATTTTTCAAGGCAAACAAAGAAATGGAGTTTCTTTAAGGTCATAGGAAATATGCTAAGAGAAGGTTAATCTTTTAGTGTAAAAGGTTGTTTTTTGTGTAAATATTCCATGCGGCATTTGGAATACTGCATTTCCTCTTTCTTCTCCTTTTAGGGTGCCCAATGAGTCCTGGTTTTTCTGGGACTTTCCCAGTTTTAAAACTGAAAATCTCACATCCCAGGAACCCTTCAGTCTTGGGCACACTGAGACTGCTGGTCACCTACCTCATCTTGTCTCTTCTAGTGGTGACACCAAATAGACTCTATTGGCCTGAATGAAAACCTGAAGCCAAACAGAAGCCATAGGATCCAAAAGGGGTAGGTCAGGGAACAAAAAGATTTAAGAAAACTAAAGCCATTTAGTAAAGATAAAAAAGAAGAGGCAGAGGGTCCAAAGCGACTGGGTCTCCTCAGAGAGCACATCAGACGCCACTGCGTGGAGTTAAGAGGTCCCAAATCTGTTGAGGAGTCGAAATCCAGTAAAACAGGAGCTGAGCCGGAATACCCATACCCATGGGATCTGTGTGGGTTGGAAGGCTCAGGTAGACCCAAAGATCTGCTGTGTTTGATTTAATAACTCCAAGCATATGCTGGCTAGGCTGATAGGAATATTGTCTGATAGTTGGTTTACATCCCCTTCCCTTTTAGTATTAAGGGGGAAGCATTAGATATACACCCCACCTTTGCACAATTGGAATCATTTCTGATATTGACTACAAACCCTCCCACCTTTAGGATATAAGTGAAATCCTTATGAAATCCCTCCCCTTTACCCTGCCTCCAGTCGTCTCCTGTTGGGCATCCCATCCAGGGGAACTCTGACTTCCTCTCCCCACCTCTCAGATTTGGGGGATTTCTCTGGATTGGAGGGAGGGAAGAAGAGAAAGAGAGAAAGGGTACACTTTAACTCCTCCTGGCCTGTATCTAATTTTGCTGACCTCCTAAAATCCTTCTTTCCCAGGGAAAGTCTTCATCATAGTAGTTAAGCAAGAGATAACTAAAAGTACCTTTTGTGCTGCCCACTGGACATAGGAGCTAAATACAGAGGCTTATATTCTCTCAGAGCTCTGCTCTTGGCCCTCTCCTTCAATCCGTTACCTCGGTGTTCCTGTTAGCTGTTAACTGCCATGCTTAACTACAACTCACACTCTGGTGACCTCCAAATCATCTCGCACCTACCAGGCTTGCTCTTGAATTATCTTAAGCTCCTCAAGTTGCCAGACTCTGGAGCTTGTACAGAGTCTACCTCCATGCTCTCCAAAACCATGTGTGATCCTTTCCCTCTTTCCTCAAAATCCCTCTCTGAGACAACTTCACAATAGAAAGGACAGGTACTCTCATCTCCTAATTTTACCAAGAAGGGAAATAAAATTCAGAATGTTGAAGTGACTTGTACAAGTCCACATTATTTAGTCAGTGGAAGAGCCATCCAAGCAGTTGAGATCCATAGGTCCCACTTGATCACTCTACTACTTTAGTCTGAGTGAGGTCTGGATCTTACAACACCCAAAGATTGTTTCTAAAATAGAAACAATAAAACGAGTTTTATTACTTTCAAATATATATCATAAAATAAGGGTTTTTTCTCAAGTATCTGCATATAAAAAGCATAATATTAATTTATAAATACAAGTAATCGAATTCTACATTATTTATGTTCTAAAGCCCAGCTAATTTTATCTTGCAATATTATTAACACAGTTAAAGTACTAAGCACACATTAAAATTGGGCCAAGGGGAGAATGGAAGAGTGATGATTGCAGAGAGATGGCCAAACCCAAGTCAGAGCTGGTGTACCACACAATACAGACAAGTTCTCAGAGCTTTTTCCAGGGTCAACCCCAGCCGCTCCTTCATTCAGACAGATTTTCCAGTCATGCTTGGATGCACCGGTGCTTGGTGTGGGAGATATTATTTTTTTCTTCTTTTTCTTTCCTCCCCCCAAAGACCTGTGGATTTCTATAGGACATCATTTCCTTACGTTGAAGAATAACAGTCATTTCTCTCTCTGAGATGGATTAGTAAACTAGTCTTCCACTAAATGCATTTAAGTCAAATCGTAGTGAAATTTAGTTATATTCTGTAATGGAGTGATTTTTAATTCCATTAGACATGCACCCGCCAAATTCTAACCAGCATCTAATCATATTAGTATAAAGCAATATAAATTTCCTACAATAAGCCAAAGGTAAATTCTTAAATCACTTGAAGCCATATAAAAACATTTCCTGTTATTTCTTTGGATTTCACAAGCTTTTCCCCCCTTTAGAGATTTTATAATGATTTTATGGCATTCTTCCTTAAAAAGATTTATAATGCATGGCACAAGATGAATGTGTGAAAAAACATCCTTACGTGTTTGTTAAGAGAATTTGCAGAGAAACCTTTTTTTTCTGCAAGGCATGACTGTAGAAATTAATTCCCTGACAATCACCACTACAGCCTGGAGAGCACCCTGCTTGACATGACTCAACACCTGTCATGGCTGATGCTCAGCTATAGTTTTGGCCTCTGAATCCCAACTCTGTTAATGCATGTGACTCTCACCATTTCAAATCACCTTCCTGATCTTTTCTTCTTTTACCCTGCTTGTACAGGGGCCAGCCTGAGGCAGAATTACCCATTGGGAAATTTTGCCCTGGGTCCCCACCTCCCCGGTAGAACCATTTGCTTCTTTTTGCAGCCCTTCACATAGAAGACTGCACTAGAATTCAAATGCATATAAGCTAATACACCAAGCAGAGTGGATAAATGAAGGTGAGAAAGTCAAATTCACTGCACACTCACGTTTTGTTTGACCTGTAGAGGATTTTTAAAATAAAACATTGGAATGTGTTGCTAACATTTCAAATTCAAGAGATTTCATATTAAAATCCAGATTTCCACTATCTTGTGATGTTGGATGTTGGAAACACATGCTTGCGTTTCTTCCTGATAACTGGATGAGGATGAAGAGCTTTCCCTTCACGTGTCTCCAGTTTGCCACAAAATTCACCATGTTTACTTCTCAGGTACCTTGAGGTCTTCACTCCTATAGCTTTTGAGTTTGTTACTCCCACGACTGACACAGAGGCAGTGCATACCAGGACAACAAAAGTGGTTGGTAAGAGTTGATCATTAACACATCATTGGTAACAGCCATCACCCCAAGGCCTGTGAATACCATCCTGGTTGCAGGATGGAGGAAAAAGAAATTGTGATAGGCTCATCCAATGACATCCGGTAGGTGACAGCCAGCCTAACACACTGTTGATGCATTCGTTTATATAAAAAATGCAAGTGCTGTTGCATTCGTTTATATATAAAACCACCTGCAACCAAACATAGCAAAATATTTTAACTAGACATACTTCTTGAAATTAAAACAACTTTTTTCCTCCAATCAGACTGTAAACTTGGGATAAAATAATAATTTATTTTCATTTACAACTTTAGAACTTACAATATGTCTTTATATATCTTCATACTTATATTCATTTCACAAATGTGGGCCTGAGTTTTCATTTGACTCTCACAGTAACTCAGGGTGTCAGAGAATACAAGTTATCACGCCCATTTCACATACATGGAAACTAAGGCTCAGGAAGGTGAACTGCTTACTCAAAGGCAGAACTAGGACTTGAATTAAATTCTCCTATCTCCCAGTTCTGAGAATGCCTGAGGTTATTTTGCATTCATTGCAACACTTTTCATGTAAGAAACATTGTCCTGATTTGGTCAATGACAAAGCCCAAGCTGCATTTTGCTGGGCTACATGTTGTTAGCATAGGTGATGAAAAGACAGCAGTTTTAAGTTTTCTCCATCAGAGCCACTACGCTTTTGCCCCTAAGTCTTTATTTCCTATTATGGAAAAGATTATACTGAACTACATTTTTTTTCCTTTGAGAGAAGCAAAGTAAATTTTTCAAATGACTGTAAAACTCACCTTTAGCTTTACACATTCTGTAAACTTCATATGTTCATTTCAGAATAGCTTATGTTAACCTCCAGGTTACATAACTTTTAGGCTGCTTGGTATATTTTGTTTAATTTTTGGCTTAATTTCATCTTGAGTGTGCCATATTTAGATCAGAACATTTAACTGTTTATATTAGTAGTATGTCTTTATCTTGTTGACATTTTCCTCCAATTTTTTTACAGAAGATATCTCATAAAAACAATTTCCAGTTATTATAATGTATGTTCTCTCTCTTACTCAAAGTATTTTTTAGCTTAAATTTTTAGCTACTTATGTTTTGACACTAACAGTCTTTTAAAATATAATCAAAGCAATAAAATATTTACCGAAGTCCTAAAATTACATCACTAAATACTTCCCTAAATAATCTTAAAGACTTTTGACAAGGCATTTGAAATAGTTTCCGACTTTAATATCTGGTGTTGATTTAGAATCCTTAAAATACATGAAGTTATTTGGCCTGAAAATTATACAAAACAAAATTAGAATCTAAATGGGATTTAAGTCCAGCTCTTAATATCCTTATTTGATTAAAGTACTAAGCTCATTCATAAATGTCAGTGAAAGCCACTTGATGCTAGTTTATAAAACATTCCCATGTTGAACACCATATTAAAACAATCTTTAATAGTAAATGCCAATTCAGTTAATACTGGATTTTCTGTCTCATTTTAAGAGCATAACTATAAGACAAAATAATAATGCAAATGAAAATGGAAATAAAAACTTACTAACCAGTCATACCACTAAATAATAAAGGTCAAATTAATGAGTTTATACCTACACCATTACTTCTTTGGATAACAAGTCTGCAAGTCTAATAATGTAACAGCCCCTGGAAATTCCCACTTTGCTTATCAATAGGTCAAGGGTGAGAGAGTACAGGGGAGTATCAGTGAGTAGTACAGACCTAAGCACATTACTACATACCATTTGTCATAAAATGAGTTCCTTAATCATATAGAATGTTGTTGGGATACTTGATGGTGATTGAGATAGAAAGTCTAAAAATGGTAATGCTTACAAAAAAACTATGGGCAAGAAAGACAAACCCACATACAGAGGAGGAGTCTATTCTAGTGATAATAAATTGCTGTGCTTTTCAGGATGGAAGGAGTCCAGTTACCAACTTTCCATGGGTACTTAGCTGTGCCCCTGGGGAATGAGTGCTTAGTGTAGGCCTCACTGTCTTTCTAGAACTCCATCAATAGCTGTATCTATCTTAGGATGGCTTCAACAGGATAACCAGATTGCAGACCTCAGATTGGCAGAAATCAGATCACCCTTGGTGAGGAGAAGCCCATGGTATTGAAATCATGGGACTTCTATTGCTACAGTTTTTTGTTTCTTTTGTTTTGTTTTTTTATGAGCCCAAGTGTCAGCTCTAGTGTTGTTGGGGAAAAGGTTCATTGGATCATCCTGTCCACCAAGTTATTTAAATTCTCTTCCATAAGAGAGTATCTTCACATATGCCACTATTCTAGGAGCCAATTTATATATCTTTTCCCAGATCTACATCCCATCAGTCTTCCAACGTTTCTCCTGAACACCCAGCCAACCTGTAAGGCACTATTTATTAATTCCTGTAGATCCTTACCTCTGGCCCTCTCTCCTTCCAAGCAAAGTAAATACTCCACTGCACAGATTGCTACTTTTCCTACTGGGAGGGTTTTTCTTATTTTTCAGTGTCCTTCTGGGCCACCTCTGAGAGGCACTATAATGTTCCCTCGGTTCACCTCTAGCTAGTGCCAACATGCTGTCTTCTTAGTCAACCAATGAAATAAAACTTCCCATGAGACCAGGTATGGATTGGGGGTAAGAGATCAGAGCAGCAGAAATAGACACCAAGATAATGAGAGCCACCTGCTCAGACAACCTATTGTGCCCTCAGTAACTTCTCGAGCCCTGTATCTTGTATACCACCACCACTTGATAATTGGGTGCTTCTGAACAAACCCAAACCTACGATATTTTGGATCAGATGGACAGTTCAGGTCAAATGTTCACTTGTGCCATCTTAGCCAGGTATTCAATGTCAACAAGGACTAGTAGCAAGTCAGGGACAGGAGCTGTTTCTCAAAGATAAAACTGATTTGTTTCCAAAGCCCTAGTGGTCTTCCACTGGAGGATGTCAGGGGCTGCATACAACATTCTTTTTGCCAGAGACAGTTTGGGTGCCATTGGATGTACCTAATCATAAAGCCCAAGTAACAGAGTACCTTGTACATTAGCCTAGACCTGCTGCAGAGCCTTCTCTTGCTCTAGGTCACATTTAAAACTGACAGCTAGAAAATGTCTTGGAAAGAAGATCTACAGTATAATCTTGTGTTACTTCTGCATGTCCTTCCTCAAAAGAATTTGATCTTCCCTTCATAAGAGGCTCAGAGGTGGTAACATCTGCACTCAATGAATGACGAGCAGGTGACTGGTCTTGCAAAGCTGAGGACAGTCCATTGACCCAGGAGTTGCTTTTCTCTGAGGCTCTGGCAGAAGCAGCCCTTTCCCTTGCTTTTATATACCTCAACAGTGACATTCATTCTTCCCCTAGGACAGAGCCTCTAGTCTCCACTTTGCTGCACTGAATTTTGCTAACATATGTTTTGCTATTTTGTCAACAGAAAGTCACTTCTCTTCTTTTACTTCCTGACATTCAGGCTTATATTTGTTTTGTTTTGTTTGTTTTTTAATTTTTTTTATTATACTTTAAGTTCTAGGGTAACATGTGGCATAACGTGCAGGTTTGTTACTATGTATACTTGTGCCATGTTGGGTGTGTCTGCAGCCCATCAGCTCGTCAGCACGCACATCCAATTTCATCAAATTTATATCCAGGTATATACTCGCAATGGCAATCGCTCCCCCCTCCCCCCTCCCCATGATAGGCCCCGGTGTGTGATGTTCCCCTTCCTGAGTCCAAGTGATCTCATTGTTCAGTTCCCACCTATGAGTGAGAACATGCAGTGTTTGGTTTTCTGTTCTTGTGAGAGTTTGCTAAGAATGATGGTTTCCAGCTGCATCCATGTCCCTACAAAGGACGCAAACTCATCCTTTTTTATGGCTGCATAGTATTCCATGGTGTATATGTGCCACATTTTCTTAATCCAGTCTGTCACAGATGGACATTTGGATTGATTCCAAGTTTTTGCTATTGTGAATAGTGCCGCAATAAACATACGTGTGCATGTGTCTTTATAGCAGCATGATTTATAATCCTTTGGGTATATACCCAGTAGTGGGATGGCTGGGTCATATGGTACATCTAGTTCTAGATCCTTGAGGAATTGCCACACTGTTTTCCATTTCCAAGACATTTTCTAGAGTCCTTGTGTACAGAGGAAAAGGGAAATATTTGGACTTTATACGGATTGTTGGACACTAGCTCCATCCAAGTTGATGTAAATGCCTAAGGATTCAAAATGCTGTTTTGTTTCACCAATCAACATGAGGTCTAGAGTGGACAGATGATGAATGGAATTTTTTCCAAAATTTGAAGTACATTAGTCCATCTGTGTCTAGTTCTCCATTTCTGGAAGGCATAACTGGAAAAGACATATGCAGTAACTTGTAGAATCCCGCTTTGACTCTCTGACCTACGGAAGAAGGACCTTTATGGTAGGAAGGACCAAGCAGAAGCCACTGAAACTTTCTCTTCTTCAAAATAAGATCTTGGTACTATGCCCAGGTGGACCCTCCACCAAGCCTGGAGATAGCAGCACCAGCCAAGCAGGGCTCCTTACTCAGGGTTTGAGTTTTAGCTCTATGGAGATGTTCTTTGAAACCTCCTTGGATTAATATCTGTGTATTTGATGGAAGACTCACCTTTTCCAGACTTTATGAACTGACTTCTATGGGGAAAGATCTTCACCTACTGGGGATGAAGTGGCAACCAAGAAGATTTCTTTTGGTGCTGAGCTATGCAGGCCTGAGGTATGAAAGCCTGCTCATCAAATTTGGTAACATTTATGGATTCATATTATAACTGAAACATTTCAAAGGATTCCAGGAAATATCAACAGAGAGGAAAACTATGGAAGAGTCAGGAATTTTTCTCATTAGAGATGATATACCTTCAAGATACAGAATATTACTCTTAATGAACCAAGGGTAGATATAGCATCAGTAAAAATCAGGACATCTGGATTACAAATTGATTTGCCTGTAAAAATATATACTTTTGATCTACTTAGTTGAAACTTTTTTCAAACCTTTCAATGATAAGTCACTGATTTCATTTCTTATCCAGTTCCACCATTTTATAGTGAGTAAAATTTCTCCTAAATTAAAAAAAAAAAAAAAACTGACAGCTTCAGGTTGGGCACGGTGGCTTATTCCTCTAATCTCAGCACTTCGGGAGGCCGAGGCAAGAGGATTGCTTGAGCTCTGAAGTTCAAGTTCAGCCTAGGCAACATAGTGAGACCCCATCTCTGCAAAATTTTTCTTAAAAAATTAGCCAGGCATGGAGGTGCATTCCTTGAAGTGTGTGCCTGTAGTGTCAGCTATTCTGGAAGCTGAAGTGAGAGGATCACTTGAGCCTGAGAGGTTGAGGCTGCAATAAGTCATGATTGAACCACTGCACTCCAGCCTGGGGAACAGAGCGAGATGCTGCTTAAAAAAAAAAAAAAAAAAAAAAAAAAAAATCTTGACAGCTTCTTGGTAAATCAATAAATAGGTTGATCCAACACATCCAAATGTGGTTAGTGTTGCCACCAGAAACCACTTTTTTAATGAAAAGAAAAATGGTGCTCCAGACCTAAAAGTTAATCAACTTCACTGGTAACTACACGTGTATGTGTACATACATGTATATTAATGTTGTTTCCTAATGAAATAAGTATAAAGCAATTTGTATACAATATTTAATAGTTCCTTCTACCTGAATCAATAAAGTATATTTTAGTCTAGTTAAAGGCAAAATCCCACAACATGCTAAATTCTATTTCAAAATCTTACTATAACAGCAACATGTTATTGAATGCTTTGACCATTTTCATTTATCATTTCTCCTGTTATTATCATTAGGCATGATTTGAAGAATGTACCATTACATAGAACTAGCAAATGATTAATAAGACTTCAATTTTGGGAAATTAAAGAAATAAGTCAACAGGTAAACTATCGCTGCCTCATCTGGTCTCAATCATGCATGCCTAAGTTATGATATATATGCATCATTTTCTCTGATTCATATTCCTCATTACTGAAAAAATAAAATTTTTTAACTATTCAGAAACTGCACATGTTAGTGGATATTCTGCAAAAGAACTCTCTACCGATTATTGATATTACAGACTTATTCATCTGTCCTTTTAGGTTGAACTCATTAGTCCTTTGTTAGTGAAAAGTAGATAAACAACTGGCTTCAAACCCGGATGATCTGACCATATACAAAACAAAAGATGACTGAAAGGGGACTAGGCCTCAAAGTCTCACAATCCTATTGCAACTAATCATTTTAACATATCAGTCTCCTAATCTCTGTCCACATGCATACAGATTTTCTACCTTATTTATTCATTTATTCAACATTTACTGATAATCTACCATATGCTGATTCTGCTATAACAAATGCATGTGCAATTTTGTAGTTGCTTTACAACTGAATGAGAGAATATACATTTGATCATATTCCTACCAATATTAACTTTTAAATCACCATTTTACCAAAATATAAGTGTCATGTTAAATGTAACTGTTATAATATATAGATGTATGTTGGTACACCCACGTAGTCCCAGCTACTCAGGAGACTGAGGCAGGAGGACTGCTTGAGCTCAGAAATTTGAAGTAAGCGTGGGCAACATAGTGAGACCCCATCTCTAAAAGAGTTAAAAATAATAAAAATAATAATAAATAAGCAAATAAATAAACTATAGATGCAGGGTTTTCAGTTTTCACTTTTATGGACTATTCTTCTTTACAAAGGAGTATAATATAGTAAGTAAGGTTTAGGCTCTGCAGTTAGGCAGATACAGTTCTAAATTATGGATTTACCAGTAACTGTGAGAACTGGGGGAAATTAACCTCTCTAAGCCTCATTTGTGGAATAGTGATAATATGAGCACTACCTTCTGTGGTTGTCTTGAGGATTAAATGGCACCATATACATAAATTCTTAAGACGGTGTCTAGCACAAAATAAATGTCACTTGTACAATTTTTATTTATCTCTATTACCCAGCCTGTGAAAGTGCTTGTTCTCCCATGTTCTCTCCTTCATGAAGCTTTTCCTGATCTTTCCAATTGAATATGCTCTTTCCTTCCATTGATCTTCCAAAACGTTGTGTTTGTATTGTTTTTATAGCCCTGGACACTTTATATTTTGCTTTCAAACTGTGTGCATATTTCTTTTATCCACCTTGACAGATTATAAGCTCCTTGACAATTCCTTGCTAACCTTTGCCTGTGCTGTTGGTGTCTAGCACACTGTCTTACATATTAAATAGATACTCAAGGCCCAACACAGTGAATCACACCTGCAATCCCAGCACTTTGGGAGGCCAAGACAGGAGGATCGCTTGAGCCCAGGAGTTCGAGACCAACCTGGGCAACATGGCAGACCTTGTCTCGATAGATAGATAGATAGATAGATAGATAGATAGATAGATAGATAGATAATAAATATTTACTGAAAAAATAGTTGAAAACATTGTTATAACTACATTCTGCAGATAGAATAACAATGATACAGATACTTGATGTGTTTTCAGCTAAAATGCTTTCAGTTGATTTCAGTTTTCAATTAAAAATGGTGTATTCCCTTTGCATGTTACTCTTATATGTGAATTAAAGGCTGTTTTCCTACACCGAGCCCCATCTTGTTCTTGGATAATTTCACTACTTTTCTTTTATAATTACATTGACCACTTGCAACTTTTCATTTGAGGTAAGTTTCTGTTTCCCCTGGAAACCTATAAGCATGTCATCTGGCCTGGTTACAATCATTTTGGTTCCCCAAACAAACGACCATTTCTGAAACTCCTATTCTAATATTCTAGCTTATCAATGATCACTTACTTTTGGTTAAATTTAGTTATGCTATTTTTAATAAAGCATCAGAATTATTTTGTTCTTTTTGCAGATTGCTCTTCTCTATTTACAAGTGTATGCAATATATATAATCTTGTAAATTAAACTCATGAAATAGTTTTACACACCTTTTCTTTGTCTATATAAGACATTTAAAAATGAACAGTGACTCACAGCTCTTCTAGCATGACTTGAATTCCAGAATCTTTGTTATACATCAACATGTTAACCATAAGTAACATAGTTATAAAATAATTTGGGAACATGAAGCAATCTGATTGGCCTCCAGCCATCAGTTTATGAACTTATCAACATAATTTCATTCTTATCTTTAAATTGATGACCATGAATAACGACTTTAATATGAAATTGTAATTGTATTAGTTATGATTATCTTTAATGAATGAATAAATGCAAAAATTATTACACTACAGAGACACACATTAATAAAATCAGTAATGTAATGATATAGCACAGTAATTCTGTGCTTTTATGTAGTCAATGTATAACATATAGACACATCATTAAAGAAAATTTAATTCGAATTTTTGCAAAGATCCACAAAACTCTGTAAGTTTTGACGGAAAAACTAATAAAAGTGTGTGTCCTTTTGAAAACCGCCAAATTAAAATAAAATTGCCTCAGTTAGGGAAAGTAAAGCAAATTATTATTTCTGTTTCTAAAACTAATAAACATCTTTTCATAATTTATCTCATGATTATCTCTGGCTTCACAAATTTTCTTTTATCAAATATCCCCATCATAGTTAAAAGTGAAATTAAAGCATCAACATTAACACTAATTTTACCTACTTGCATGGCACTTTATAAATCTGAGGCCATTTCACTTGCATTATCTCATTTGAAGTCATTTTGCGCAACGTGTCAGCCTTCAATGGTACTGAAAAACCTTGTGTTACATTGTCATTTGGTTCCTAGAGTCTCCTTGTAAATTCTCCCTGTCACAAGTAAACTCTTGGCCTTCACTTTTACCAATCATGTTAGTTACTAAACTGTTGTCGCCCAGCCCCAAACCCTTTCTTCCTGCTTTCGGGACCTTGCAGCTCCAGTTTCTGCATTGCAACCAGCTTTCTTTAGGATCTGCCAAGAGGGGGCGCTAGAGAGACTGAACGGCAGAAGGAGGGAGAAAGGACTTGTTCTCATTTGCAGGCTGTCTCCCTTTGTTGCCTCAGTAACCATCCTTCACCCTGGAATGTGATTCCAGTCTCCAGCCCATTTTGCAAGAGCCCCAAAACCAGCTTCATTGTACCTTCAGAGGTGCAGCCCTTGCCAGGCAGTGCCCACTCCTCAGAAGAGCTCCAACTTTACGGCACCCCTTCTGTATGACTTTAGATTCTTTAGTCTCTTGATTTAATTTGATTTTCATTTTGATTTTTCAGTTATGTAAAACAGTAATGTAAAACATTACATAGCTTCAAAGTCATCTCTGCCTTATAGGTAACCTCATGCTAACTCTTTTGAAAATGTGAGAAAATGCTATACACTTTTATCACACCTTGATCCTCTCTTACACAAAAAGTAGCTCACTCTACACGCTGTTCTGCACCTTAGTTTTTTCCGTTAAAGGTGAATTCTGAATGTCATTCAAAAGAAGCACACAGAAATCTCTCTGATTCTACTCTATGATGAATCCTATCATATGCCCTGCAGAACATCCCCCGTTAATATTTTCTGCCTTTCGATTTTTAGTATCCCAAACTGAAGGTTTTAGCATTCAAACACACAGACACCTCTCCAATACAGCTTTATTTTTTTGACCAGTTAATACAAGTAGAATACATATTTGTGTCCTCAAACCTCAATATAACTTTTTAAACAAAATTATGTCAGATAAAGTCTTGAGTCTCCATACACAGTTGTCAAAATGGTAAAGCCTACAAGGACTTTCAAAAGGGCAAATGCTTCAGGAAGGCTGCTACTGAAGGTGAGGAAAGGCCCTTTCCCGGAAGTCGCCATATAAGGTGACTGTTAACAACCATAGTAATTGGTTATTAGGAGGTGGACTTTTTAGGCATTTTACATCTTTACATGATCATTTATTACATATATAAGTTATTCACTGTGTTTTAGGAAATTGGTTGAGGCTTTTAGGTTGATAGATAACCATTCTAATTACTCCTTTTAATATAATGAAAATAACAAGCATTTCAGACACCTTTGTTAAGCACTAAAGGGCCTGTGTTCCACGTGTGAATGTACTCCAGTTTATTAAACCAGTCCCTTATCAACATTTAAGCTATTTCCTCTTTTAGTATTATAAGTAATTCTATGAGGAACAGTCTTGACCATACGTCAATTTGCATTTTTAGAACAGATTCCTAGAAGTCATGTTGCAGGATTGAAGGGTAAATGTATATGCAGTTTTGCTCAATAATGCTAAATCCTCCCACCCCCAACCCCTTTGAAGCTGATACCACTTTGCATACTTATTTCATCAAAACCTCTACAACAGAGTATAGTTTACAAATTTTGGGATCTCTGCCAGTCAGGTAGGTGAGAAGTGTTATTTCAGTGTAGTTTCAATTTGCATTTCTCATGTATTCAGTATATTTTCCTATGTGTGAGGGTCATTTTTATTTCTTTTTCTGAGAACTATCTGTGTCTTTCTCCCATTTTCTATAAGGTTTTGGCCTTTTTTCTCAATTCTTTGAAGCATTTTATGTGTTCAGAATATTACCCTGTGCCAAATTTATCACTCTTTTCCTTATTGCTTCTGAAATATTTTGTGCATTTAGATCTCTGATCCATTTGGATGTCTACCATATGATGTGATAAACGGATGTAATTTCATCTTTTTCCCATATGGTTATCCAGGTGTTCCAAAGCCATTTACTGATTCAAAACACACTTTCCCTCTATTATGAGAGGTTATCTTTATCAATGTTGTATTTTAGTTGTTTTACCAGATTTTCTGTGTGGTTCCATTGGTCTTTCTGTCTACTCATGTGCCCATACCACAACCTTTTAATTATAGAGGCTTTATAATATATTTTAGAAAAAGAAATGCATTGCCTGTCTTCTTAGGAAATTTCCTGATTAGTATTGCATATTTATTCTTCCATATGAACTTTATAACCAATTTGTGCAGCTCCAGAGGGGAAAAAACTTCTGCTATTTTTATTGGAATTGAATTATATGAATAACTAATTTAGGAAGAATTAACATGCTTATGAGGCTGAGTCAGCTTGCCATGACTAATGTTATATATTTCTGTTTAAGGCCATATTTATGTCTCTCAGGCGTGTTTGTAGTTTTCCTCATATAAGTTTTAAACATTTATATTAGTTTTATGCCTAGGAATTTTATTTTGTGCTTTCCCTTTTATTCTATTTTATTTGTTATCATGTATGGAGTCTGCTTCTCCATTATACACAAACAGTAAGACTATTGATTTCCCACAAAAAAACTATTGATTTTTATGTTATCTATCTGGCTATTTTATTAAATTCTCCTATTTGTAGTTTTTCACAGATTATGTTTGGTTTTCAAGATATATAATCATAACATCTGCAATCGAGGTATTTTAATCTCTTCATTTCCAATACTCATGCCTCCAATTTCTGTTGTCTAATAACATTGGCTAATACTTCCAATTCAAAGCTAAATAACAATTAAGATACCCATTGTCCTTTCTTGGTCTTGACTTTATGTTCCTCATCAGTTAAGATGTTCATTTTGCTCTGATGATTATATGTACTATCATATTAAATTATCTATCAATTCCTAATTTGTTGTTTTTAACATGAAGGGATATTAATTTTTTTCAAATGTCATTCAGCATCTATGTAGATGATTATAGGATTTGGCTCCTTATTTCTAATCATGAGATGACTTACATTAAGAGATTTTCAAATAAAGAATCATCCTTAGGACTGCCACTTTGGGATAATGAAACACCTATTGGGTAAGAACATCGAGTATGATCAGGAAGAGATAAGATAGGAAACTGGGAAATTTCTCATGGGTCATATATTTTAAGTGGCATCATATTATTTGTGTAAAAATTGTACTTCATCATAAAAGTAATGAGAAATCATCCATGAAGTATTTTACTAAGAGTCTTAAATTTTAGAAAGGTCTCACTAACAGTAGAGAATGTCAAATTAGTAGTTGTAAGAGGTATTATAATGAGCCAGGTAAGAAATGATAGGGCCTGAACAAAACAGGGTGGAATTCAGAGATACTGAGGAAATATAACAGTCTTAATTGAGTGAGTGAAGAGGACAAGCAAAAGGAGAGAGTCTAAGATAACTTCTAGATCCCTGGCTTGGGCAACTAGGCAGATGGTAGGGCATTCACCAAGATAAGGAGTATAGGAAGATGCGTCGTTTTTGTAGGAAACAAGTTTGTGCTGAGTTTTAGATGCTTGTGGGAGTTCTAAATGTATACATTTTTTTCTAGAGGTTGGGAGAGATGTAAGGAACATAGGTACAAATTTTGAAATGATCAGTGTACAGTTAGTAATTGAATCTATAGAAGCAGATGAAATTTCAAGAATGTGCACAGTGAGAAAAGAAGAGGCCAAGGATCCAAAGCCACCTTACCTACCTTAGAGAATTGCAAGGAAGATCAAATGACGTAATATGTGTAAAAATACTCCATCTCTGTATGTTGCTTATTATATTCAGCATTTTACATAGTTTACATGAAGTAAAGATGGCTTACAGAAAACACAGGCAATGACTCACATTGATATAAGTACATGTAAATATCAAATAAAGACTAAAATTCTCAATCCTACCTCTCTTCTGGAAATAACGCTGAAAAAATTCCATAGTGGACCCCATTTGCACACTGCCAGATTTTCATTTTCTACCTGTAAATGTAAATCCTATTTGTTTTTATTATAAGTGGATTTTAAAACTCCACTGTAATAAAAGCTGCTTATATTCAATAAATCAATACATAATATTCTAAGTACAATAGCAGTAGGCACAAAAGAATATCATTTAGTCTCTGTTATCTTATTCCAATACAATTCTGCTGTTAATTGTAGAATCACAGTACGTAGCTAGTAGAACTTTTAAAACATACAGGCATAACTTGAATCTTATTTGCCAAACATTTTTTAATATCCATAAATATTTTCTAAGCATGTCACCTCTCTATTCAGTGTCCTTTCACCAATTAAAAGTCTACCATCCTGCATTCATTTTATTTACAGGTTTATGACTTTAGAAACTTCACCACGATTGGGATGCTTAACCCTATAACCTGTAAAATGTATGTGGAGTATCTCACAGAGATACCCAGAGAAATGAGTGAATTAGATTCTTGTGAAGTTTAGTAGAAGAGCTACAAGACAACAATAGGTGGTGCTGCTGGGATGGAATACTGAGTATGTACATTTAATTCAACAAATGTCATGGAAAAATTTCCCCAACAAAATTACTCTGATTATTCAATTAAAGGTTGGTTTGAGAGCAATATTAAAGCCTGATCAAGATGAGACTTTGAGGGAGAAAAAAGCTTCAAACAACTTCTCATACTGACAAGAAAGATGTTTGCACCAGTGGGAGCTAATTTTTGTAAGCCGATTTAAATTTCAAGCAGCAAAATTCCACATTAACTTCTTACAGCCAGGAGCAACTTGAATCTTCCATGCTTATACCTGGCAAACAAAAATGAAGTTAAAACTGCCAGCATTCCAAAAAGATGCTCATAAAAGCTATTTAACGTAACTGGGTTTTGCTGATTTCTCTCATTCCTATCCCGAAATTCAAGTGGAAGGAGATATAAAATCTGGATTTCCCCCTTGCTTGAGCAGTTTTGACAGCTCGAGGGACTTAAGCCTGAGCAGTGTTCATCGGATAAGACACAGACCTTTTTCAGGGGACCACAGGATTCGCTGAGGTTTTGTAGAGTTTCTACACATCTGTTCTTTGCTATGGCTAAATGGTTTGAGGTATGATAATAAATTGACTGCAAATAAATTTTTAAAGGAAAGAAATGGACCTCCCTACTCAATTTTCCTAAAAGCACTTCCAACCTTTCAATCAAAGCAATAGATTTTCCTCTTCTTATGTCTTTAAAAAAGTTCATATATGCCAATTATGATAGAAATGTAATATTCACATCTCTCTTTGTGGCTGAGCGCCAGCTGTGGGGTACGTAATAACCACAGGTTACCACCTCAGCACATGTACTTCCTTAGCTTGGCCCTTGTCAGTCTCCAGAGTAACAGGTGTAAATAATTGTTTATTTCTCTATCTTCCCTTGAAAATCTGGTCTACCTTTATATCCCCAGTCTTTATCACAGTGCCTACCACATAGCAGGCACTCAATAAATATTTGTTAACTTAATGCATAAACTCCCACCACTTATACATTGGGTACTTTTTTGAAAAACAAACAAACAAACCTACATATTAACTTCTGGTTGTGACTACTGTTTATTTAATAACCGGTTGGTACTATACAATACTGAGTTTGCACTCCCTATATCTTATTTATTATTGACTTCCTCCCAGATTACTAGAGACAGTGAACTCTGAGCCTATGACTCATCTCTTTATACTCTTCATGGAAAAAGAAGTTGAAGACAGAAGATCTAACTCTGCCACCTCTGGGAATTACAGCACAATGGGAGTATCTGTCCAACCTGACTGCGGACTGAGGCAAATCTTAAGCATAACACCACGATATCGTCTTCTAGATGGACTACTTTAAGTCAGTAAGTAATTTACCAGGAAATTATCTTCCATGCTTTAAAGGCTTATTTCATAAATATGTAACATCTTGTATTTGGAATAAGGTAAAAAGCACATCTGTCTTTCTCTACTCACCCAAAAGTATCATAATACTCAGGCACTTTTCTCGATGAGTTTCAGAAGAACAGCATACATGCCATATATCTATTTTATAGCTGTGAGATATGTTACGAAGTCTCTTGTAAAGGCAAGCTTACTCTCTCTCTATGGGCCTCTTTTTTGGCAAATTCGTTTATGTGGAATAATTGGGATAGATTAGACAAAAATGCTTTCATCTTCTTTTCTTGCCTACATTGCATTTTAAAATAATTAAAACCCCAGATTGTTTCTGCTTTTCACCTGAGTTTACTGGCACCCAGCAAAGAAGCCTACACTTTGATTTTAATCATGACCAGACAATATAAGGCCCCTGTCTCAGAAGCAACAAGGGCAGTGAGCAGAAACCCTGCTGCGTAATTTCAAAGCCATGTACTTCCTGCTGCTAGCCCTACAGTATGATTTCTGTTCTGCCAAGGGCACCAGTAGAAAGCAACTTCCAATTTGCACCTCACACATAAATTCACATTATGCCAATAGGTTTCGAAGGAAACCGCAAGCTACCCCGTTCAGCCGTCAGAGGTCTGTTAACAGACCTTTAACTATGATCTATTGTGCAGCAGGACCTGAAAGACGCACACGGAGTCCCACTTTATAGAGCCTGCACTTGCCTGACACCGTTTTTCTTGAGATAATTATAAGTGTTTATTTTGGCTTTTAACAACTTTAATCACATTATTTAGCATGTTGCTGTTTTGCCATCAAGTTAAACGAATACAGAGTTCTCCCAAGTATTTCCCAGAAACTTACACATAGGGTGGTTTCAACAATGACAGAACCTAACATCTGAGATGGAGGTGGTCAATTACATCAAAGCTTCATGGATGCAAAGATGTTTTCCTCAATAAACAAGTAAGAAAACAAATTATATCATGCAACAGAGAACTCCTAAATGAATAAGGTGTGATCTTTCTAATGAAAATAGCATGGCCCTCCCTTGGCTTTGAGGTTCTATTTCCAGTGTTTTGATGGTAAAAGAGATTCACAGTGAAGCCAGAGTTATGGTATGCAATAAAACCTCAATGCCAAATGTTGCTGAGATTACCATGTGGAATACAGAACAGCACTTCTCTGAGTTATCTAGAATTAGGTTTAAAAATAACCTTAGCCAATCACTAAGGGTTCTACAATCACTGTTAACTTGGAGCGACTGTGGAAACATCGTGCTGTGCCAAATTGCATCTGACGGCCCAGTAATAGCAGAACTGTAATACATATATTCTAAAAAGATCTACCTCCAACGGATACTGGTTTTACAAAACCAAAAAGATGACAGTTCATCTTATACCTAAATGACCCTATTCAGTGTGAGTTAAATGAAGAATAGGTCTAGATCATTCAATAAATATATTTAAAAAGTAGTAAAACCTATGTGCCATTTTTATGTCTTTAATTTTTTATGTAATGCTACTCATTCTGCTATTAATTATACTAAAGTAGCAAAAGAAAACTTTTCTCCCCTATAATTATGAATTTTATTACTTAAAGTAGTCACTTTGACTCTCTTAAGAAACAAATGATGAACATTACTGTATTTACTTGGAACTGTTTTTCTACACAGTGCTATTAAGTGGACATGCAAGGCTCTGAATATAATAACAACTGAAATAAGATGACATGTGAGGGGAAGAACTTTGAAATGGCCAATTTCATCGAACAGGCATTATCCCTTTAAATCATCACATTTCTTGGAGAAAGACCTGCAGGGCAACTTGCAATATAACCATCAGATTTGTGCTTTATTTGAAAATTCCAGGAACCAATTAATTCATAAATGAAAATCCTTATTGGACATAATCTCAGTTTTCAAATTCAGTAAATTCATAGTCAACAGATAACTCCCAAAGAGATTGGTAGCAAAAATATGGAAAATAAACAGAAAAAAATGAGTTTTTAGTGTAAACAAGTATCATTGGGAAGTAATAGAGACTCCAGAGTGTGTGTGTGTGTGTGTGTGTGTGTGTGTGGCTAATTTTTTTGTATTTTTAGTAGAGATGGGGTTTCACTGCAGGCACACGCTTTCTAAAAATAATTCATGAATAAAATGTTAATAGTTCAAACCCAGTAGCAAATTATAAGAAGAACACACAATGAAAACAGGTTTATTTTGGAAACTAAAGATGATTTAAATATGGAAATCTAGCCATGTAATTCACTCTCTTAACATATAAAAGAGAAAACCCATAGAATTATTTTGTAAGCTGCTGGTAAAGCAGTTCCTACAATTCCTTTTGCTGATAAAAAGAGAATAAAGAGCCCTAGAAAAGTTCTAAAAACTTGAAAATTATATCAAAATCTGTTACAAATACCATAGTTAAGCATCACCAAATAAAGTCATGAACCAGGCAAGTATGCTCACTATCTTTATTATTTTTCAAGCTAATCCTGGAGCATTCCTGTCAATGCGTTAAAATAAAAGTGAAATGTATGTACTGGAAGGAAAGAAACAAAACAAAACTGCCTTTATCTGCATATTACGTATATTTGCCTGCCCAAAATATCCAAGACAATCACTTGAAAAACTGCTAAAACTACTAAGAGGTGCAGTAAGGTAGCCAGATAAAATGTAAATACACAAAATCAATGATCAATTATAAACATAAGGGAAAATAAAAATCAGCTAGGTGTAGTAATACATGCCTACTACTACTACTTGAGAGGCTGAGGTGGGAGGATCGCTTGAGCCCAGGAGTTCAAGGTTACGGGAAGTGATGACTGCCACCGCACTGTCTCCTAGGTGATGGAGACAGACCCCTCTCTAAAAATATGTGTGTGAGTGTGTGTACCTATGTGTGTGTATATATATTCATATATATATAAGAAAAAACATATCTAAATCACAAGAACAACAAAAAGCAGTGAATAAAGACAAGGTTAACAAGAAATATTAATGTATACTTGAAGAAAACACTTAAACCCAACTGAAGAACCTAGGAAACGCCTGAATAAGTAAAAAGTCAACATTTTCCTACATGAGAAAATACTAAAATATGACGATGGCCGTATTTGTTTGCTAGGGTTGCCGTAACAAAGTACCACAGAATCGGGGGGAGGGGGGATTAAACAACACAAACTCATTTTCTCACAGTTCTGGAGGCAGAAGTCTAAGATCAAGGTATCAGCAAGGTGAGTTTCTTCTGAGGCTCTTCCCTTGGTTTGTAGATGCCCATCATCACTCTGTGTCTTCACTTGGTCTTTCCTCTGCACCTACCTTTGTCTAAATTTTATCTTCTTATAAGGACTAATGTCCCATTGGATTAGGAGCTACCCTAATTACCTCATTTTAATTGCTTCTTTAAAAGCCCTATCTTCAAATACAGTCATGTTCTGAGGTACTGGGGGTTAGCAATTCAACATAAAAATTTGAGATATTGTGGGGCACAACACAGTTCATAACACTGACATTTCTTTATCAGAATAATATAAAATGTTGAAGCAATTAGTGAAATCCCAACAGAATTATCTTGAAACCTAAGATAATTATAAAATTTACTTATAAAAGTAAATGCATAAAAAAGTGTGAGATAGAAGAACACTGAGGGTCAACTTTCTCAGAATTTCAAAGCATTATTATTTTATTTTATTTATTTTTTTTGAGACAGAGTCTCACTCTGTTGCCCAGGCTGGAGTACAGTGGCATGATCTCAGCTCACTGCAACTCCGCCTCTCAGGTTCAAGCAATTCTGCTGCCTCAGCAGCCTGAGTACCCGGGACCACAGGTGCACACCACCATGCCTGGTGCATTTTTGTATTTTTAGTAGAGACAGGGTTTCACCATGTTGGCCAGACTGGTCGTGAACTCCTGACCTCAGGTGATCTGCCTGCCTCGGCATCCCAAAGTGCTGGGATTACAGGCATGAGCCTCCTCAAATTTCAAATTATTCTATAAACCTGCGGAAAGCAATCATGGTCTAGTGCTTACTGGCACTGACCTTGGATCAGGAATGTTGGGGCTCCATCCCAGCTCATCTGCTTGTTTAGCCCAGTAACCTGAGCAAGTTACTTAACCTCGTTGGGTCTCAGTTTCCTGGTATGTAAAATGGTGATAATAAGAGTAATTACTGCATAAGTAGTTGTGAAAAAAAAGGATGGTGTTTAGTACATATTAGAGACTCAATAAATATTAGAGATTTTTATTAAAGGTGGCTATTATACAATTAAAATAATACAAAGAATACACAAATAGGTCAAGGGAACAAAATAGAGACACACAACATACAGTAATGTTGACATAGGAATTTAGGATATGAAAATGTTGACACTAAAATCTGTGAACAAAAGATGAACTATTAAACAAAGTGAAAAGAAAACCATTTCTGTAAAAAATTATCTGCCACATACTTAGCAGATACAGATTTAAAATGTATAACACATAAAAACTTAAATTACCAAAGGAAATTGGGCAAAAGTTATGAACTGGCAGAAGAGGAAGTACTGAAGACTGCTAACCATACAGAATCATGTTGAATATCATAAACAAAAGAGGAAATGGAAATTAAAACAATAAGATATGCTTCACCCACTCGACTGGCAAAAACTTGAAAGCTTTATAATATCCAGGATCCACAAGTTTCAGGAAATGGGAACTTGATATATTGTTAGTATAGACTTTGAAAGCACAATGCAGCAATATCCATCAGAATTATAATGTACAAATTACTTGATTCAGCTTTTACTTATAAGAATTTCTCCTACAGAACTAGTAAGAGAGATGGTTGTATAGAATCTTTTTTCTTTGTATAGTGAAAAATTGCAAACAACCTAAGTATCCAGAAAATGGCGGGGAGATTTGCAAAAAAGAATTAGTTAAGCATATAAATTGAATTGTGAAAGTGTCTGTCAGTTATCAAGTATTTGTTATTTCAAAAATGTTTATGCCTAACCATTCATAAATGGCTATTTTTAAAGTCTGGAGATACATACATAAACAATAGTTATCACCACCTAGGGGAGAAGGTTGGAAGAGAGAGAAAGTTTTAGGGAAGTTTACTTTCATGTATCTGAATCATTTGTAGTTTTTAAGGTTATCAAGTATTAGTTTTATATTTAAAAATTAAAATACAAGATACCAACAATTCATTATAAGACTGAGACCACAGGCTGGATGATCACTGCCAGTTGCTCACCAGAGAGGATGAACTAACAACTGGAACAGTGACTCTGTAATTATGCTCTGCTAGCCAGGGAAAGCACAGTACTATTGCCAGGTAAAAGACTTAAGAAAAGAGAACTGTTGGAAGTGCTATAGGAAGGCAACCAGGGAAGCTTACATTCCCCTAATTTAATGTTCCCCTACAGTAAGACATTCATTCAGCTACCTACCCCTATGCCAATTGTTTCCTGCAGGAGAAGGATTGAATTAACTAACTGATGGGTTTGGAGTAGAAAGTAGACAGGCCTGGATCAGCATTTGTCCTCATCCTCTTTGGATCTGACCACATGCAGATGTTCTGATCTACTCTTGCTCATGCCACAAACTTAGTGGTCAAGACTGTGTACCTAAATAGGAAGGTGGCCTGTGGTTGTTCAGAACTGCCTTGACTGAGGAGGTCTTGTGCCCAATTCTTGGGTTCAACTAAGAAATGTCTTATTGCCACATAAATCATGTCCCCCAACCGAGCCTCTATTAACTGTAACAAAGCTGACATTTTGATTTTGACATGCCTGTTTCTTGGTCCCATCTCTCAGTTAGTTCCAAACTCTGGAAGATTAGAGCAACTTAATATATTATTAATGCCAAACTCCAGATGCTTCTGGAGAGACATTGTACAGCTCATATCAGAGTTTCATTCTTTCATTCACTTAGTCAGCAAACACTGAGCTAGGCTCTGGGGATATAAAGGTAGAAAGAACAGGGAGACTACATTTATGGAGCCCACAGTGTATACAGTGTATTTGGGAGTCATATTCAACAAATATAGCATCGTCTTCAGACAACTGCAAGGTCAGAAACAGGTACATAGAGGAGGTGGTATAAGCTTAATTTTGAAACTGAGAAGTTTACACTATGTTGGTGGGGGCAGTGATGAGGATATGGCACATCAGGCAGAGGCAAAAATGCAAGTGAAGGCAAGAAACTTCAGGAGAGCTTGGTGCAGTCAGGGCGCTCTATGAAGTTTGGTGAAAGTAAAATGCAGTGTGCCTATTGGGATGATGGCGGCTGAAACTGAAAAAAGTTGATCAACACTGCATTATGCAATGCTGTGCGTATTATGCTCATCTTAAATTCAATGGAGAAATCACTGAGCAATTTTTAACACTGAAGTAAAATGGCAAACTGCATTTTTGACAGATCATGCTGATGGTATGTGAAAGGTAATGTTTCTTCAAACCTTTAAAATCTCGACTTCTAATCAATTGTCATGTAAGTTCCCATGAAAATGTGGCAATTTAAAAAGATGTGCAAAATTAGCTACCGCCTCCTAAAGAATGTTGGCTGTAATTAGATGTCATGTTGGAATCACACTGTTCTGCCAGCCTCTCAAACATAATAATAACAAACATTGATTTTCCTACTTTTCATTTTATTCATCTTTCCAGGAGCCTCAAAAGCAGATTGTAATTATTACTTGCTCCATTTTATACATGACAAAAAGTACCCATAAACGGATTAAGGGGTTTTGCTCAAAGCAACAAATCAAAAGGTGAGCCTAAATTTGGATATCTTTTAAATCTGATTAAGGCTACATAATGCTGGGTGATTTTCTTCCGTATTGCAAATTCTTCCTGTTGTGATTATCATTCTATTGCAACCATAACAATTAATTATGTTTGAAATATAAAATCTAACTATTTTCCCCTAAGCTTAATCCAAATTCAAAGTAAAATGAAATAACTAGTATAAAACAGATTTTTGCAAAGGAATGAAGATAATATTTACCCCATATTTAATTCTTCTCTGAAGCATTGCTAAACTACTTTCCTTCGGTGTAAATAGTTCATTTTGGTATTCTATAAGGAGATCATACTGTCTTGTAACTAGCCTAGAACACTGGATGCCAGGCTAAATATAGCAGTACAAAGGTTTCAATAAACTTCCTGCATTGTGTCACAACTTCTACACATTGAAAGAGCCATACCCAACCAAACTGTTTGAAAGTCAAGAGATTCATGCACAACAACCTTGCAGAGCTGATGGTCCCATCACTTAACCCTTTCCCAGGATTTGTATTTCTTTGCATTCCTAGTGTATACATAAAGCTTTCCAAAAGAAACAACGCTGGGCAGCATTTCAGTTCTTTGCTGTCTATCCTCATAATTGCACAACAGTACTGGCTGCAGTTTGCTGTCACACTTTAAATATGGAAATATGTAGTGCCATTGTTTTATACGTTTTAGTAATTTTTAAAAGTCATACCCAATAATTCTATTCTCATTCCATGAAAGGAATGGCGAAGAAATCCTTTATGCTTCATCTAAGTGAAATGCAGTGTGCATATTGGGGTGATAGTGGCTGAAACCGAAAATATAAACACAATATCCCAATAGGTTCAACTCCTGCAGGGAGATATACACATTACCCCAATAAAATATTCTGGAGGGAGTTTGTATCTCCCTCCAGAAGTCAGACCCTTTGGGATCCTGTGGATAGTTCTGCAACTGTCACCATATTTGCAATGTCTTATTAATTTGAATTAAATTATAATTTGGGTATCTGACCACATGTTTCAGTTCAGAAACTCAACCAATTGATATTTTTATGGTACATGCAATAAATATCTAAGTATTTAAGTGGTAAAATTATTGAAAGTAGCTGATAAACTTAGACAAAATAAGCTGCTGTAGATTTCTTTGGAGGAAATATCTGATTCAGTGTTCACAGAATTGTTACTGTGTACTTCTCAGGTCTGTAGATAGCTATGGAGTATTTCATGTCCCTGGATGGAGGTTAAACAGTTATCTTTCAGTAAAATGCACATGAAGCCCACATAATATCCTGATACTTTTATTTCTCCTTTTATCTACTCTTGATGCCGAGGAATTCTAAAGGGAGAAGATCCTAACCACACACCATGTGTGCTCCCTGCATGTGAACAGTGATGACTGGAAGCTAAAGCTTTGATTCTGCAAATGTTAGAGCTGAAGGGATCATCCAGGATAGGACAACCTTGAGGCAAAACCTAGTGAAATGAAACAAAAATGATGAGTGGTTTCCCAGATATTTCTAACAACCCTTTATGAGATTCTAATGTGTTTCGTTAACATGAGCTTGCTTTCCTGTTTTGAGGGGTTTCTGTTTTGGTTTGGTTTGGTAATTTCCGTCTTTGAACCACTCCACACTTATTGGTTTTGGCTGGAAGTACTGGTTCTGAAATACCATCATAAAGCCAGTTTTGGAAGCCATGCCAGCCAAAAGTCTAGACTTAGGAGTTTCAGATAAGGGTCATACATGCACTCATTCCAAAGTTTACTAGATTGTAAGCGCCTTGAAAATTAACACCATATTTTGCCGTAAAATTATACATAAAAGTGTTAAGTACCTCCTTCAGGTGCCATAGACTTCACATTAAATAGATGACAACTAATAATCTGAATATCATTAAATGAATAAAGGAAACTTACCTTTTTATAAATGTTGCTGTCATTTTCTTTGCAATCTTCTCCTCATTTATCATCAAAGCACTACCTGGAATGGCATATTCAAGACTTGCCACAAGCAGCTTTCTTTGCTGAATTAATTGTTGCATTCATATATGTCCATATGGCCGCCAGCCATGTTCTATTGAAGTGGTTTGCCTGTAAAAATGGAAAAAACATATTTCTATCCCCAGGGGGAAAAAAAGAAAAAAACTTTTAAGGAACAAAACAAAATTTAAAAGGCACAGAGAAATCTATCCTCTTGGCATGTGAGTTGTACCAATTTAGAGGCATATCCTAACATAAGCTCGTGTCCACTGGCAGAGAGGCTCTAAATCTTCAGCCCTGTTATATGCTTCTCCCTCTGCATTTATTGCAGATGGCACCAATCATAATGATAGTAATCGTTGACATTACATAGCAACAGACGTAATGCACAAATGAAGCTTCTTTCTAAATTAAGTAAAAGATCAATGGAAACCTACATTTACTTAGAATATTTATTTGGGGAAAATAACCCTGAGCCAGACATGGAATCCTCTGAATATTTTAACAGAAAGCATCCAAACTGGGGCAGCTACAGTTGCCTTGAGTATTCCTCTACCATTTCCACAGGGATCCAGGGAGAGGGACCAGGGTAGAGGGTCACTTCAAGTGGAGGCCAGGGAGCATGACCTAAATTTCCTCAGAGAGAAGCATAGATGCACATAGAGCACCCATAGCTTCTGCCTTTAGTTCTTCCCGCTTGATGTCATGGATTGTGTGCTACTGACGTCTGGAGCCCCAGCAGCACAGTGCCTGCCACATACTAGGTGAATAAAAGTTCGATGTGTGAATAAATGAATGAATGACATCAATAACCTAACCATTGACTCAAATGGGGGAGGGGGGTGGAAGCCAACAGATCTATTAAATTTAAAGCTTTAATCTCTTGGTAATAGTCTCTTAGGTTATTTTTTCTGTGGAACATTAAATGCCTGTAAGACATCCATATGCCTGGATCCAATTCTTTTTCCTTGTGACTGATACTTCTTTTTCTCCTTGTAGCTCCAGAGTTAGGGCTGACACAATAATTGGCTTAGCTATACTTAGAACACTTCTAAATATGCTGTATTTGTGGTCAGGGCTGACACCAATATTGTTCAGTTACACTTGACCACATTTACTTTTCTATTGACTTTTCTCCTAAGCTAAAATTAGGAGCACATAACTATAGGCTATTTCTTTAAACACCCCAAAACTATTTGCCACTTTTATCTGCATAACCTGATGAACAAATAAACTGAATCCCAGACTTGGTGAAATGAACTGAAAGTTTATAACATGGTTTAATGAGTATTCACGTGTGACGTTATTTTAATGATTTTGTTTTTCTACCAAAGTAGAGTACAGTGTATGAGAGTCACGCCAAAAGGGCATACTGACCCCTTCTAATCTCTAGCGGATCTGTTATTCTCCTAATAAGGATCTGGTGCTGGACATTTGGTGATGGCATGGTATAATTTTAGGACTGAACATTTGGATGTGCAGAGTAAAAGGGCAAAAGAGAACGGGCAATGACAACTTAATAATGCAAAAATAAAAAGCAGGCAAAATGACTTAGCACATTCAAAAACTAATCAATTTTACATTCATTTGGGATGCTAAACTGAATACATCACAGATTCTCAAGCAAATACCTACAATTCTATGCTCAGAATTCCCCTCAAGGAAAGGAAAATATAATCAAACATACAGAAAAATAAAAGAATACTGTAAAATTGAATATTTCTCATAATCTCTCTAATGCAGCCCAATACTTATTAACAAAACAAATAATTATACTTTCCCTGTCAACAGAATAGACAAAAAATCTATAGGAGAATACGTTATGAAAATGAAAAACACTATTTAATCACAAGTACATAAATTACATATTTATTGACTGTCTACCAGTTTTACTTTATTTACATTATAGTTTTCATGTACTTTCCCAAGTCATTAATAATTCCAGAATCTCTCTTATGTGGCCACAAGTTGTCAAAAAATAAGGCACCACAACCTCTACAAGAATAAACATTATATGTAGAGTTGAGTGGGTAAGACACACAATTCAGAAATTCCAATTCAGAATGATAAAATGCAATGAGATTCTCAGCAGGGACACCAACCCACTGGAGGAGGAGACAGAGAAGCTGCAGAAGGAAGATCTGGGAAATTCTGACAGAGAAATCACAGCTAAATTAGGTCTACAGGCTGAATAGGAACGATTCGATAAAATATGGAAGGAAAGGTGGGGATGAGGGTATAAAGGGAAAGGGGTCAGGAAAAATATTCCAGACAAGAAGAACAGCATCTGTGAAGGCCTGAAAGAAAGAGCAAAGTGTGAAACTGAGAGAAACAGAAAGAATTCATTATCAGTGAACATAAATTTAAGAGTAGAACATGAGGAGAAGACTCGAGATGAATAGGGTCCCAATCACGAAGGGTCTTATAAGCCATGTTAGAGACACTGGAATCAACCCCAAGGACACAGCAAAGCTAGAGAAAGGTCATCAATAAAGACATGTCAAGATCATATTAGCCTGTTTGAAAGGTCATCCTGACTGCCTTTTGAAAGTGGATATGCAGGAAGACCAACCAGAAGTGAGGGAGAGGAGAGACGAGTTAGGAAGCTATTCACAGATCTGCCCAGGAAATGTTGGTGACCAACTTGAGGACAACAGCAACAGGATGGAGAAAAACAGGTGGCTGTGAGGGGTTTTAGGTGGTGAAACAGAAAGCAGGATTTAGGGATCGATTATATGTATGATTGAGGGAAAGAGAAGATGCCCGGGATTTCAATATGGGCAGCTAAGTGGATGGTCACATAGTTCCTGGGTTTAGGTTGAGACAGGGAAGAAGAGATATGGGAAAAAAGGAAACGGGAGAAGTTAGTTCACTCTGTTTTAGAAGTTTTAATTTTTAGGTGCCTGTGAACTGTTTAACTGTAGATGTCCTGAAAGCATTTCAACCTAAAAGTCTGGAGCTCAAGACAGAGGTCTGGGATGGGGATACAAATTTGGGATTAATCATTAGGGATCAGGAAATTTTTACTTTTATTTTTATTTTATTTACTTATTTATTTGTTTATTTATTTGAGACAGAGTGTTTCTCTGTCGCCAGGCTGTAGTGCAGTGGCGTGATCTCAGCTCACTACAACCTCTGCCTCCCAAGTTCAAGTGATTCCCCTGCGTCAGCCTCCCAAGTAGCTGGGATTACCGCACAAGCCATCACACCTGGATAATTTTTCATATTTTAGTAGAGATGCGATTTCACCATGTTGGTCAAGATGCTCTCAATCTCCTTACATCGTGAACCTCCCACCTCGACCTCCCAAAGTGCTGGGATTACAGGTGTGAGCCACCGTGCCCAGCCTGGGATCAGGGATTCTTAACTGGCAGTTCATGATAGGTTTCAGAAGGTACCAGGATCACAAGAAATTACATGCAAAATGTTGTGCATATTTTCCCTTCTTTGTCTAGTTTCTTAAGGTGTGACATATTGATTTAAAGCTCTGTTATTTTCTTTTATTGATATATAATATTTTATATATTTATGAGTTATATGTAATATTTTGTTGTATGAATGGATGGTGTAATGACCAAAATTCTGTGTTATTTTCTAATGTGAATATTTAATGTTATTAATTTCCCTACAAGCACTGTTTTAACTGCAGCCTACAAATTTTGGTATTTTATGTTTCATTGTCATTCAATTCAAAAAAAATTCTGATTTCCTTTGAGATTTCCTCTGAGATTTCTTTGATCTGTGGATTATTTAGAAATATCTTGTTCTATTTCTGAATATTCAGATATTTTCCACATATTTTTAATTGATTTCTAATTTAATTCTCTTATGCTCATATACTATATGTAATTTCAGTCTTTTAAAACTTTTGAGACTTGTTTTATGACCTGGTATATACCTAGCCACATGAAAGTTCCTTATGCACTTGAAAGGGATGTGTGTCATATCATTGTTGGGTGTAGTCTTCTCGAAATGTGAAATAGGTCAAATTGGTTTTGGTGATGTGCAAGTCTTCTAAATCCTTTCTGATTTTCTCTCTTGTTCTATCAGTTACTGAGAAGTGTTGAAATCCCCAGATGTAATTGTTGAATCATCTATTTTTTTTTTTCAGTTCTGCCAGTTTTTGCTTAATATGTCTTAAAGCTGTTTTTAGGTGCATACACATTAGGTTTGTTTTGCCTTCTAGATGAATTGACTCTTATAATTAAGGAAAGGCTGTCTTCATCTCTGGTAATATTTCTTGTCCTGAAGGCTGCTTTGTGTAATACTAATATAGGAAATTCAGCTGTCTCTCTCTCTTTTTTTTTTTTTTTTTTTTTTTTTT
>NW_016817334.1:231812-246411 GCF_001698545.2 Rhinopithecus bieti | reverse complement strand
TTTTTATTTTTTGGAGTCTTGCTCTGTCACCCAGGCTGGAGTGCAATGGCACAATGTTGGCTCACTGCAACCTCTGCCTCCTGGGATCAAGTGATTCTCGTGTCTCAGCCTCCTGAGTAGCTGGGATTAAAGGTGCCCGTTGCCACACCAGGCTAATTTTTTTGTATTTTAGTAGAGACAGGGTTTCACTGTGTTGCCCAGGCTGGTCTCGAACAGGCAATCCACCTGCCTTAGCCTCTCAAAGTGCCAGGATTACAGGGGTGAGCCACCACACCCAGCCAAGCTGTCCCTTGCTTAGTGTTTGCAGGGTACATCTTTTACTTCCAACCTATTTATTCTCATATTTACAGTGCTTTTATTCTAGGTAACATATATTTGGGTCTTATTTTTCTTAAATCCATTTTGATAATCTCTGCCTTTTAATTGGAATATTTAGATAATTTACATTTAATTTTATTATTGATATGGCTAGGTTTGAATCTTTCATCTTGCTATTTGTTGTTTTCTAATCCATTCTTCATCCTTTTTTCTTCTTCTTCTTTTGATTAAATATTTGTTAATGTTCTATTTTGTCTCCTCTACTAAACAACATACCTCCTTTTTAAAGTGACTTTTCTGGTGTTTAAAATATGCATCAACTAATCACAGCCAATCTTCAAATAATATACCATTAAGTATAATATGAAAACCTTAAACACTATAAATTCCATTTGTCCTTTCCATCATTGTGCTATCATTTTCATTCATTTCACTGATACATTTGTTATAATGCCATAATATATTGATTTTAATTTTTAAATTATGTAAAAAATTTTAATGAGAACAAATATTAATATATTTGTTTATATATCTACCACTTCCAGTGCTCTTCATTTCTTTGAGTAGGTTTGTTTCCATCCGACACCATTTTCCTTCAAAATGAAGAAGTTTATTTTAAATTTCTGATATGAGGAAAAAAAACAATATTTTTTGCTTTTGTTAGGCAGAAAATATCTTTATTTTGCTTCATTTTTGAAAGAGATTGTCACTTAATATAGATTCTATGTGAACAGGGTTTTTTTTCCTTTGGCATTTCACAGATAGCTTGTATTGTTTCTATTAAGGAGTCAGTGGTAATTCTTATCCATATTCCTTTTTATTTAATGTGTCTTACCCCATGTCTGCCTGTGTTTAAGATTCTCTCATTAATTTTGTTTTCAGCAATGCTTATGTTGTACCTTGGTATGGTTTACTCCGTGTTTATTCTTCTTGAATTTGTAGATTTATAGTATTCATCAAATTTGGATGATTGTAGGCATTATCCTTTAAATATTTGTCCTGTTCCTCCTTTACTTGGGCCTCAGTCTCACTATATTAGAACATTCTGTATTGTCCATAGGTCATAGAAGCCCTAGGTTTTTTTTCTCAGCCTTTTTTTTTTCTCTTTCTTTGTACTACTTTTATGGTTTCTATTATTCTTGCTTCAAGTCCACTTATTACACCTTCTGCATCTTTAATCTACTGTTAAGACTACCTATGGTATTTTTAATGTCAGATCTTGTATTTTTCAACTCCAGAAGTTCCATTTGGTTATTTTTTATAGTTTCCATTTCTTTATTAAATTTATGTTGTACTTTAAAGCCTGAGCATGCTTATAATAGCATATTAAAGTTTTTGTCTTCTATGTCTAATATTATTTTTATTTCTGCTTCTGTTTCTATTGACTTCTTTCACTGGGCCATATTTTCCTTTTTCTTCATATGTCTAGTAATATTTTTATAGAGGTGAAAATTATAAATGTTACATTGTTAAATGTGGTTGCTAATTTTTTTGTGTCTACTTGACTGGGCCACTGGGTGCCCACATATTTGACCAAACATTATTCTGGGTGTTTCTATGAGAGTGTTTTTGGATGAGATTAAGATTTAAATCAGTAAACTGAGTAAAGCAGATTGCCCTCCATAATGTGAGCAGGACTCATTCAATCATTTAAAGGTCTGAACAGAACAAAAGCCCAACTCTCTCCCAAGTAAGAGAAAATATTCCTGCCTGACAGCCTTTGAACTGGGACTTAAGCTCTTTCTGGTTCTACAGCAGTCTGTAGCCTTTGGACTCAAACAGGACCAACGGTTCTGTATATTTCAGACTTCTATGAATAAGAAATCTCTCTCTGTTTCTCTCTTCACACACACACACACACACACACACAAATCAGCTCTGCTTCTTTGAAGAACACTAATATATTGTATTTGGATCTTGTTATCTTCCTTTAAAGAGTGTTGGTTTGGGGGTAGTTAAGTTCCTTAAGAATCCGTTTGACCAATTCCTGGGCAAGACGGCTGAATAGGAACAGCTCCAGTCTGCAGCTCCTAGTGAATCCAATGAAGAAGTCAGGTGATTTCTACATTTCCAACTCAAGTATCTGGCTCATCTCATTGGGACTGGTTAGACAGTGGGTGTAACCAACAGAGGGCGAGATGAAGGAGGGTGGGGTGTTGCCTCACCTGGGAAGTGCCAGGGGTCAGGAAACTCCCTCCCATAGCCAAGGGAAGTCATGAGTGACTGTGCTGTGAGGAACAGTGCGTTCGGACCCAGGTACTATGCTATTCGCAGTCTTTGCGACCCACAGACCAGCAGATTCCCTTGGGTGCCTACACCACCAGGGCACTGGGTTTTAAGCATAAAACTGGGTGGCCATTTGGGAAGACATCTAGCTAGCTGCAGGAGTTTGTTTGTTTTTTGTACCCCAGTGGCGCCTGGAACACCAGCAAGACAGAACTGTTCACTCCCCTGGAAAGGCGGCTGTAGCCAGAGAGCCGAGTTGTCTTGCTCAGTGTATCCCACCTCCATAGAGCCCAACAAGTAAGATTCACTGGCTTGAAATTTTTGCTGCCAGCACAGCAGCCTGAAGTCAATCTGGGATGCTTGAGCTTCGTGGAGTGAGGGGCGTCCACCATTACTGAGGCTTGAGTAGGCCATTTTCCCCTCACAGTGTAAACAAAACCACCAGGAAGTTTGGACTGGGTAGAGCCCACTGCTTCGCCTCAAAGGCACTGTAGCCAGACTGCCTCTTTAGATTCCATCTCTCTGGGCAGGGCATCTCTGAAAGATAGGCAGCAGCCCTACTCATGGGCTGATAGATAAAACTCCCATCTGCCTGGGACAGAGCACCTTGCGGAAGGGGCAGCTGTGGGCACAGCTTCAGCATACTTAAATTTTCCTGCCTGTCAGCTCTGAAGAGAGCAGCAGACCTCCCAGCACAGTGTTCAAGCTCTGCTGAGGGACAGACTGCCTCCTCCAGTAGGTCCCTGTCCCCTGTGCCTCCTGATGGGGAGAGACCTCCCAGTAAGGGTTGACAGACACCTCATACAGAAGAGCTCCAGCTGGCATCTGGCAGTTGCCCCTCTGGGATGAAGCTTCAAGGGGAAGCAGCAGGCAGTAATCTTTGCTGTTCTGCAGCCTCTGCTGGTGATACCCAGGCAAACAGGTTCTGGAGTGGACCTCCAGCAAATGCCAGCAGACCTGCAGAAGAGGGGACTGACTGTTAGAAGGAAAAGTAAAAAACAGAAAGCAATAGTATCAACATCAACAAAAAGGATGACCACTCAAAAACCCCACCTGAAGGTCACCAACATCAAAGACCAAAGGTAAACAAATCCACGATGATGAGGAAAACAAGTGCAAAAGGCTGAAAATTCCAAAAACCAGAATGCCTCTTCTCCTCCACAGGATCACAACTCCTCGCCAGCAAGGGAACAAACTGGACAGAGAATGAGTTTGATGAATTGAAACAAGTAGGCTTGAGAAGGTGAGTAATAACAAACTCCTCTGAGCTACAGGAACATGTTCTAACCCAATGCAAGGAAGCTAAGAACCTTGAAAAAATGTTACAAAAACTACTAACTAGAATAAACAGTTTAGAGAAGAATGTAAATGACCTGATGGAGCTGAAAAACACAGCACAAGAACTTCATGAAACATACACAAGCGTGAATAGACAAATCAATCAAGCAGAAGAAATGATATCAGAGATTGAAGATCAACTTAATGAAATAAAGCATTAACACAAGATTAGAAAAAAAGAATGAAAAGGAATGAACAAAGCCTCCAAGAAATATGGGACTATGTGAAGAGACCAAACCTACGTTTGACTGGTGTACCTGAAAGTGACAGGGAGAATGGAACCAAGTTGGAAAATACACTTCAGGATATTATCCAGGAGAACTTCCCCAACCTAACAAGACAGGCCAACATTCAAATTCAGGAAATACAGACAGCACCACATAGATACTCCTCAAGAAGAGCAACCCCAAGACACATAATCGTCAGATTCATCAAGGTTGAAATGAAGGAAAAAATGTTAAGGAAAGCCAGAGGGAAAGATCAGGTTACCCACAAAGGGAAGCCCATCAGACTAACAGTGGATCTCTCTGCAGAAACCCTGCAAGCTAAAAGAGAGTGGGGTCAATATTCAACATTCTTAAAGAAAAGAATTTTCAACCCGGAATTTCATATCCAGCCAAACTAAGCTTCATAAGTGAAGGAGAAATAAAATCTTTTACAGACAAGAAAATGCCTAGAGATTGTGTCTCCACCAGTCCTGCCTTACAAGAGCTCCTGAAGGAAGTACGAAATATGCAAAGGAAAAACTGGTACCAGCCACTCCAAAAACAAACAAAAATATAAAGACCATCAACACTGTGAAGAAACTGCATCAACTAATAGGCAAAATAACCAGCTAGCATCATAATGACAGGATCAGATTCACACATAGCAATATTAACCTTAAATGTAAATAGGCTAAATGCCCCAATTAAAAGACACATGCTGGCAAATTGGATAAAGAGTCAAGATCCATCAGTGTGCTCTATTCAAGAGACCCATTTCACATGCAGACACACATAGGCTCAGAATAAAGGGATGGAGGAATATTTACCAAGCAAATGGAAAGCAAAAAAGAAAAGCAGGGGTTGCAATCCTAGTCTCTGATAAAACAGACTTTAAACCAACAAAAATCCAAAAACCAAAGAAGGGTATTACATAATGGTAAAGGGATCAATGCAACAAGAAGAGATAACGATCCTAAATATATATGCACCCAATACAGGAGCATCCAGATTCACAAAGCAAGTTCTTAGAGACCTACAAAGAGACTTAAACTCCCACACAATAACAGTGAGAGACTTTAACATCCCACTGTCAGTATTAGACAGATCAATGAGACACAAAATTAACAAAGTTATTCAGGACTCGAACTCAGCTCTGGACCAAGCAGACCTAATAGACATCTACTAACTCTCCACCCAAAATCAACAGAATATACATTCTTCTCAGTATCACATCACACTTATTCTAAAATTAACCACATAATTGGAAGTAAAACACTCCTCAGCAAATGCAAAAGAATGGAAATAATAACAAACAGTGTCTCAGATCACAGTGTAATCAAATTAGTACTCAGGATTAAGAAACTCCTCAAAACTGCACAACTACATGGAAATTGAACAACCTTCTCCTGAATGATGACTGGGTAAATAATGAAATTAAGGCAGAGATAAATAAGTTATTTGAAAGCAATGAGAACAAAGACACAACATACCAGAATCTCTGGGACACAGCTAAAGCAGTATTTAGAGGGAAATTTATAGCAATAATGCCCACAGGATAAAGCAGGAAAGATCTAAAATTGACACCCTAACATCACAATTAAAAGAACTAGAGAAGCAAAAGAAAACAAATTCAAAAGCTAGCACAAAACAAGAAATAACTAAGATCAGAGCAGAACTGAAGAAGATAGAAACAAAAAAAAACTGCAAAAAATCAATGAATCCAGGGCTGGTTTTTTGAAAAGATTAACACAGTAGATAGATTACTAGCCAGACTAATAAAGAAGAAAAAGAGAAGAATCAAATAGACACAATAAAAAATGATAAAGGGGATATCACCACTCATCCCACAGAAATAGAAACTACCATCATAGAATACTATAAACACCTCTACCCAAATAAACTAGAAAATCTAGAATAAATGAATAAATTCCTGGACACATACACCCCCCATGACTAAACCAGGAAGAAGTTGAATCCCTGAATAGACCAATAGCAAGTTCTGAAATTGAAGCAGTAATTAATAGCGTACCAACCAAAAAGAACTCAAGACCAAATGGATTCACAGCCAAATTCTACCAGAGGTACTGGCACCATTTCTTCTAAAATTATTCCAAGAAATAGAAAAACAGGGACTCCTCCCTAATTCTTTTTATGAGACGAGCATCATTCTGATACCAAAATCTGGCAGAGACACAACAAAAAAAGAACATTTCAAGCCAATATCCCTGATGAACATCGATGTGAAAATTCTCAATAAAATACTGGCAAATCAAATCCGGCAGCACATTAAAAAGCTTATCCACTATGATCAACCAAAAAAGAGTCCATATAACCAAGACAGTCCTAAGCAAAAAGAACAAAGCTGGAGGCATCACACTACCTGACTTCAAACTATACTACAAGGCTACAGTAATCAAAATAGCTTAGTATCAGTATGAAAACAGATATATAGACCAAGGAAACAGAACAGAGGCCTCAGAAATAGCACTGCACATCTACAACCATCTGATCTTTGACAAACCTGACACACACAGGCAATGGGGAAACGATTCCCTATTTAATAAATGATGTTGGGAAAACTGGCTAGCCATATGCAGAAAACTGAAACTGGACCCCTTCCTTACACCTTATACAAAAATTAACTCAAGGTGGATTAAATATTTAAATATAAGACCTAAAACCATAAAAATCTTAGAAGAAAACCTAGGCAATACCATTCAGGACATAGGCATGGGCAAAGATTTCTGAGTAAAACATCAAGTGCAATGGCAACAAAAACCAAAATTGACAAATGGTATCTAATTAAACTAAAGAGTTTCTGCACAGCAAAATAAACTATCTTCAGAGTGAACAGGCAACCTACAGAATGGGAAACAATTTTTGCAATCTAGCCATCTGACAAAGAGCTAGTATCCAGAATCTACAAGGAACTTAAACAAATTTACAAGAAAAAAACAAACAATCCCATCAAAAAGCAGGCAAATGATATGAACAGACAACTTTCAAAAGAAAACGTTTATGTGGCCAGCAAACATATTTTAAAAATCTTATCATTACTGGTTAATAGAGAAATGCAAATCAAAACCACAATGAGATACCACTTCATGCCATTTAGAATGGTAATCCCTAAAAAGTCAGGAAACAACAGATCCTGGAGAGGATGTGAAGAAACAGAAACACTTTTACACTGTTGGTGGGAGTGTAAATTAGTTCAATTATTGTGGAAGAGAGTGTGGCAATTCCTCTAGGATCTAGAACTAGAAATATCATTTGATGCAGCAATCCCATTATTGGGTATATATCCAAAGGATTATAAATCATTCTACTATAAAGATACACGCACACGTATGTTTATTGCAGCAGTATTCACAATAGCAAACACTTGGAACCAAACCAAATGCCCATCAACGATAGACCTGATAAAGAAAATGTGGCACATACACACCATGGAATACTATGCAGCCATAAAAAAGAATGAGTTCATGTCCTTTGCAGAGACATGAATGAAGCTGGAAACCATCATTCTCAGCGAACTAACACGGGAACAGAAAACCAAACACCACATGTTCTCACTCATAAGTGGGATTTGAACAATGAGAACATGTGGGCACAGGGAGTGGAACATCAAACACTGGAGCTTATCAGGGGGTTGGGGGAAAGGGGAGGGATAGCATTCGGAGAAATGCCTAATGTAAATGATGGGTTGATGGGTGCAGCAAACCACCATGGCACATATATACCTATGTAACAAACCTGCACGTTCTGCACATGTATCCCAGAATTTAAGTATAATTTTATAAAAGAAAAAAAAATAATCAGTGTGACCTTGTTGAGGGCAATTTTTAAGACTTGTTGCGGTGAACCTAGAGTACTTTTCCTTTAGATTTAGATATGTTAAGTTTTCTGGGATCTCAATGGAATGCCTGGGTGTTCAACAAGGTCAATGCATTCCAGCTGGTTGAAAATCAAATTCCCTCAGCTGTACATGAGCTCTAAGAACTGCTTCACTTAAAGATCCTAGCATGTATTCTCTGACCTTGTGGATCTTCAAATTGTGAAAGTGCAGTTTACCATTTGGGCAAAAACTAAAGAGACTACTAGGAAGACCTCTAGAGATGTTGGTTAGTTTTTTGTTGCTTGATTGGTTAGTTGGTTTTCCTCAGCATAACTCCCTCATCTCTGCCCCACAAATTACAGGAACCTCAGTCTCCCAACTACTGGTATCCATCTTCTCACTTTAACAAGATCAGTGTGTTCTGTCTGTTTCCCCTCCCTGTACTGAGGTCCAGAAAATGCCTCCATACAGATAGCCAGGTTAATTATGTGACACATCATATTTCATTCTTTCCCTCAGAAGTGACAGCCCTGTATTTCATATTGTCCAGTGTCTGAGCGATTGTTCCATATATTTTGTCTAGTTTTTTTTAGCTGTTTATAGAGAAGAGCAAGTCTAGCTCCAACCACTCCCTCACGCCCCTCCTTTCTGGCCTTAAGCTGGCCAGAACAGCCAACTTAAGGTGTTTTGATTTACTTTTGAGTAATCTTACTTGGGACTTTAGAGGGCATCTTCACAGATGCTTACTCAACTGTGAAACAAGACCAAGGCATTGTCACATAGACGCCAAAATTACCTTTATAAAGTTTTATTAGAGAAAGCAGACAAGTGACCTTCATAATACTGAACTCCAAAATTAGAAAGAATTCTCCATTCTTGACACAGGCACTGCCTGGGGACCTACCTGCCTCTGTTAGTTTTAGGACATGGAATATAGAGGACAAGGTTCTCTGTGGGAAGCTCTCTCCTTAGAGGAAGGGAAAAGGGAAAGTGTTATTCTTTTCCTTCTCACCTCACCAATAAAAGAGGTCACTCCATCTCCCCTAAGGGCAGAGAGACTGAGAGTAGCCAAGAGGATTATGCTAATAGAGTGCCGTTCACATGAAAGAAACCTCAGGATGAGTAAAGCAGGCATCCCCTCCCAGAAGTCTGTTTCCTTTACAAATTTTTACCTAATTTCCCTGTCCTTCCCAACCACATTCTTCTTACATATGTTCTCCTACTTTTCTATTAATCCTTATAGCTTTTCAACCCAAAATTATATCCTAAATACATCAGGTAAACTTTTTAAAGTTAGGAAAACAGGAAGATAGTATACTAGCTATCTGTTTTTATCTTACAGCGCTTGCTCAAATTCAACAGCCAGCTAATATCCTTCCACATATCTCTCAAAGGGACAACTACATTTGTTCCAGCAGGTAGGCAGGCACACAGGAGCAGGGCAGGAGAGGGCCCCACTACCACCAGGAATGTCAGGCAACCATGAGGTGATGATCAGGCAGTTGTAAAGCTGTCTCTCGAAAATAATGGTCACAGCTGGCGCCGGGAAAAGGCAGTCTGGTGGCATGATGCCTCCAGCTTTGTTCTTTTTGCTTAGGATTGTCTTGACTATATAGACTCCTTTTGGGTTCCATATGAATTTTAAGATAGTGTTTTTCTAATTATGTGGAGAATGTCAATGGTAGTTTGATGGGAATTGCATTGAATCTATAAATTACTTGGGGCAGTATGGCCATTTTCATGATATTGAGTCTTCCTATCCATGAGCATAAAATGTTTTTTCATTTGTTTGTGTCCTCTTGGATTTCCTTGAAAAGTAGTTTGTAGTTCTCTTTGAAGAGGTCCTTCACTTCCCTTGTTAGCTGTATTCCTAGGTATTTGATTCTCCTTGCAGCAATTGTGAATGGGAGTTTATTCATTATTTGGCTTTCTGCTTGTCTGTTGGTGTATAGGAATGTTTGTGATTTTTGCACATTGATTTTGTATCTTGAGACTTTGCTGAAGTTACTTATTAGATTAAGAAGCTTTTGGAATAAGATGATAGGGTTTTCTAGGTTTAGAATCATGTCATCTGCAAACAATGNTTAATAGCGTACCAACCAAAAGAACTCAAGACCAAATGGATTCACAGCCAAATTCTACCAGAGGTACTGGCACCATTTCTTCTAAAATTATTCCAAGAAATAGAAAACAGGGACTCCTCCCTAATTCTTTTATGAGACGAGCATCATTCTGATACCAAAATCTGGCAGAGACACAACAAAAAAAGAACATTTCAAGCCAATATCCCTGATGAACATCGATGTGAAAATTCTCAATAAAATACTGGCAAATCAAATCCGGCAGCACATTAAAAGCTTATCCACTATGATCAACCAAAAAAGAGTCCATATAACCAAGACAGTCCTAAGCAAAAGAACAAAGCTGGAGGCATCACACTACCTGACTTCAAACTATACTACAAGGCTACAGTAATCAAAATAGCTTAGTATCAGTATGAAAACAGATATATAGACCAAGGAAACAGAACAGAGGCCTCAGAAATAGCACTGCACATCTACAACCATCTGATCTTTGACAAACCTGACACACACAGGCAATGGGGAAACGATTCCCTATTTAATAAATGATGTTGGGAAAACTGGCTAGCCATATGCAGAAAACTGAAACTGGACCCCTTCCTTACACCTTATACAAAATTAACTCAAGGTGGATTAAATATTTAAATATAAGACCTAAAACCATAAAATCTTAGAAGAAAACCTAGGCAATACCATTCAGGACATAGGCATGGGCAAAGATTTCTGAGTAAAACATCAAGTGCAATGGCAACAAAACCAAAATTGACAAATGGTATCTAATTAAACTAAAGAGTTTCTGCACAGCAAAATAAACTATCTTCAGAGTGAACAGGCAACCTACAGAATGGGAAACAATTTTGCAATCTAGCCATCTGACAAAGAGCTAGTATCCAGAATCTACAAGGAACTTAAACAAATTTACAAGAAAAAAACAAACAATCCCATCAAAAGCAGGCAAATGATATGAACAGACAACTTTCAAAAGAAAACGTTTATGTGGCCAGCAAACATATTTTAAAATCTTATCATTACTGGTTAATAGAGAAATGCAAATCAAAACCACAATGAGATACCACTTCATGCCATTTAGAATGGTAATCCCTAAAAGTCAGGAAACAACAGATCCTGGAGAGGATGTGAAGAAACAGAAACACTTTTACACTGTTGGTGGGAGTGTAAATTAGTTCAATTATTGTGGAAGAGAGTGTGGCAATTCCTCTAGGATCTAGAACTAGAAATATCATTTGATGCAGCAATCCCATTATTGGGTATATATCCAAAGGATTATAAATCATTCTACTATAAAGATACACGCACACGTATGTTTATTGCAGCAGTATTCACAATAGCAAACACTTGGAACCAAACCAAATGCCCATCAACGATAGACCTGATAAAGAAAATGTGGCACATACACACCATGGAATACTATGCAGCCATAAAAAAGAATGAGTTCATGTCCTTTGCAGAGACATGAATGAAGCTGGAAACCATCATTCTCAGCGAACTAACACGGGAACAGAAAACCAAACACCACATGTTCTCACTCATAAGTGGGATTTGAACAATGAGAACATGTGGGCACAGGGAGTGGAACATCAAACACTGGAGCTTATCAGGGGTTGGGGAAAGGGGAGGGATAGCATTCGGAGAAATGCCTAATGTAAATGATGGGTTGATGGGTGCAGCAAACCACCATGGCACATATATACCTATGTAACAAACCTGCACGTTCTGCACATGTATCCCAGAATTTAAGTATAATTTTATAAAAGAAAAAAAAATAATCAGTGTGACCTTGTTGAGGGCAATTTTAAGACTTGTTGCGGTGAACCTAGAGTACTTTTCCTTTAGATTTAGATATGTTAAGTTTTCTGGGATCTCAATGGAATGCCTGGGTGTTCAACAAGGTCAATGCATTCCAGCTGGTTGAAAATCAAATTCCCTCAGCTGTACATGAGCTCTAAGAACTGCTTCACTTAAAGATCCTAGCATGTATTCTCTGACCTTGTGGATCTTCAAATTGTGAAAGTGCAGTTTACCATTTGGGCAAAACTAAAGAGACTACTAGGAAGACCTCTAGAGATGTTGGTTAGTTTTTTGTTGCTTGATTGGTTAGTTGGTTTTCCTCAGCATAACTCCCTCATCTCTGCCCCACAAATTACAGGAACCTCAGTCTCCCAACTACTGGTATCCATCTTCTCACTTTAACAAGATCAGTGTGTTCTGTCTGTTTCCCCTCCCTGTACTGAGGTCCAGAAAATGCCTCCATACAGATAGCCAGGTTAATTATGTGACACATCATATTTCATTCTTTCCCTCAGAAGTGACAGCCCTGTATTTCATATTGTCCAGTGTCTGAGCGATTGTTCCATATATTTTGTCTAGTTTTTTTTAGCTGTTTATAGAGAAGAGCAAGTCTAGCTCCAACCACTCCCTCACGCCCCTCCTTTCTGGCCTTAAGCTGGCCAGAACAGCCAACTTAAGGTGTTTTGATTTACTTTTGAGTAATCTTACTTGGGACTTTAGAGGGCATCTTCACAGATGCTTACTCAACTGTGAAACAAGACCAAGGCATTGTCACATAGACGCCAAAATTACCTTTATAAAGTTTTATTAGAGAAAGCAGACAAGTGACCTTCATAATACTGAACTCCAAAATTAGAAAGAATTCTCCATTCTTGACACAGGCACTGCCTGGGGACCTACCTGCCTCTGTTAGTTTTAGGACATGGAATATAGAGGACAAGGTTCTCTGTGGGAAGCTCTCTCCTTAGAGGAAGGGAAAAGGGAAAGTGTTATTCTTTTCCTTCTCACCTCACCAATAAAAGAGGTCACTCCATCTCCCCTAAGGGCAGAGAGACTGAGAGTAGCCAAGAGGATTATGCTAATAGAGTGCCGTTCACATGAAAGAAACCTCAGGATGAGTAAAGCAGGCATCCCCTCCCAGAAGTCTGTTTCCTTTACAAATTTTACCTAATTTCCCTGTCCTTCCCAACCACATTCTTCTTACATATGTTCTCCTACTTTTCTATTAATCCTTATAGCTTTTCAACCCAAAATTATGTCCTAAATACATCAGGTAAACTTTTAAAGTTAGGAAAACAGGAAGATAGTATACTAGCTATCTGTTTTATCTTACAGCGCTTGCTCAAATTCAACAGCCAGCTAATATCCTTCCACATATCTCTCAAAGGGACAACTACATTTGTTCCAGCAGGTAGGCAGGCACACAGGAGCAGGGCAGGAGAGGGCCCCACTACCACCAGGAATGTCAGGCAACCATGAGGTGATGATCAGGCAGTTGTAAAGCTGTCTCTCGAAAATAATGGTCACAGCTGGCGCCGGGAAAAGGCAGTCTGGTGGCATGATGCCTCCAGCTTTGTTCTTTTGCTTAGGATTGTCTTGACTATATAGACTCCTTTTGGGTTCCATATGAATTTTAAGATAGTGTTTTCTAATTATGTGGAGAATGTCAATGGTAGTTTGATGGGAATTGCATTGAATCTATAAATTACTTGGGGCAGTATGGCCATTTTCATGATATTGAGTCTTCCTATCCATGAGCATAAAATGTTTTTTCATTTGTTTGTGTCCTCTTGGATTTCCTTGAAAAGTAGTTTGTAGTTCTCTTTGAAGAGGTCCTTCACTTCCCTTGTTAGCTGTATTCCTAGGTATTTGATTCTCCTTGCAGCAATTGTGAATGGGAGTTTATTCATTATTTGGCTTTCTGCTTGTCTGTTGGTGTATAGGAATGTTTGTGATTTTGCACATTGATTTTGTATCTTGAGACTTTGCTGAAGTTACTTATTAGATTAAGAAGCTTTTGGAATAAGATGATAGGGTTTTCTAGGTTTAGAATCATGTCATCTGCAAACAATGACAATTTGATTTCCTCTCTTCCCATTTGAATACCCTTTATTTCTTTCACCTGCCTGATTGCCCAGGCCAGAATTTCCAATACTATGTTGAAAAGGAGTGGTGAGAGAGGGCATCCTTGTCTTGTGCTGGTTTTCAAAGGGAATACCTCCAGCTTTTGCCCATTCAGTATGATATTGGCTGTGGGTTTGTCATAAATGGCTCTTATTATTTTGAGTTAGTTTCCTTCAATACTGAGTTTATTGAGAGTTTTTAACGAATTTTATTGAAGGCCTTTTCTACATCTATTGAGATAATCATGTGGTTTTGTCTTTAGTTCTGTTTTGTGATGAGTTACATTTATTAATTTGCATATGTTGAAACAGCCTTACATCCTGGGGATAAAGCTGACTTGATTGTAGTGGATAAGTTTTTGATGTGCTGCTGGTTTCAATTTGCCAGTATTTTACAGAGAATTTTGCATCAATGTTCATCAAAGATACTGACCTGGAGCGGTGATGTTGTTGTTGTTGTTGTTGTTGTTGTTGTTGTACCTCTGCCAGGTTTTGGTATCAGGGTGATGCTGGTCTCATAAAATGTGTTAGGGAGAAGTCCCTCCTTTTCAATTGTTTGGAATAGTTTCAGAAGAAATGGTACCAGTTCCACTTTGTACGTCTGGTATAATTCAGCTATAAATCCATCTGGTCCTGAGCTTTTTTTTTTTTTTTTTTTTTTTT
>NW_016817334.1:196023-231655 GCF_001698545.2 Rhinopithecus bieti | reverse complement strand
TTTTTTTTTTTTTTTTTTTTTTTGGTATGCTATTTATTACTGCCTCAATTTCATAACTAGTTATTGGTCTATTCAGGGATTCAAATTCTTCCTGGTTCTGTCTTGGGAGAGTGTATATGTCCAGGAATTTTTCCATTTTTTCTAGATTTTCTAGTTTATTTTCATAGAGACATTTACAGTATTCTCTGATGGTTGTTTGTATTTTCGTGGGGTCAGTAGTGCTATCCCCTTTATCATTTTTATTGTGTCTATTTGATTTTTCTCTCTTCTTTGTTAATCTAGCTAGTAGTCTATTTTATTAATTTGTTCACAATAACAGCTCCTGGACTCATTGATTTTTTAAGGATTTTTTTTTTTTTTTTTTTTTTTTTTTTTTTTGGTCTATCTCCCTCAGTTCTTCTCTGATTTTGGTTATTTCTTGTCTTTGGCTAGCTTTGGGATTTGTTTGCTCTTGGTTCTGTAGTTCTTTTAGTTGTGATGTTAGGATGTTGATTTGAGATCTTTCTAGCTTTTTGATGTGGGCATTTAATGCTATAAATTTCCCTCTTTACACTGTTTTAGCTGTGTCCCAGTGATTCTGGTATGTTGTCTCTTTGTTTTAATTAGTTTCAATTAGTTCAAAGAACTTCTTGATTTCTGCCTTAATTTTATTATTTACGCAGTAGTCATTCAGAAGCAGGTTGTTCAACTTCCATGTAGTTTTGTGGTTTTGAGTGAGTTTGTTAATCTTGAGTTCCAATTTGATTGCTCTGTGGTCTGAGAGACTGTTTGTTATGATTTCAGTTCTTTTGCATTTGCTGAGGAATGATGTTTTACTTCCAATTATGTGATCAGTTTTACAGTAAGTGCACCATGTGATGCTGAGAAGAATGTATATTCTGTTGTTTTGGGGTAGAGAGTTCTATAGATAACTATCAGTTCCATCTGATCCAGAGCTGAGTTCAAGTACTGAATATTTCTGTTAATTTTTTGTTTTGATCGTCTGTCTAATATTGACAGTGGGATGTTAAAATTTCCCACTATAATTATGTGGGAGTCTAAGTCTCTTTGTAGAGCTCTAAGAACTTGTTTTATGAATCTAGGTGCTCCTGTATTGGGTGCCTGTATATTTAGGACAGTTAGCTCTTCTTGTTGAATTGAACCCTTTACCATTATGTAATGCCCTTCTTTGTCTTTTTGGATCTTTGCTGATTTAGAATCTGTTTTGTCAGAAACTAGGATTGCAACCCTTGCTTTTTTCTGCTTTCCATTTGCTTGGTAAATTTTCCTCCAACCCTTTATTTTGAGCCTAAATGTGCAATGGGTCTCTTGAATACAGCACACCAATGGGTCTTGACTCTTGATCCAGCTTTCCATTCTTTGTCCTTTAATTGGGGCATCTAGCCCATTTACATTTAAGGTTAATATTGTTATGTGTCAATTTGATCCTGTCATCATAATGCTGGCTGGCTATTTTGCAGACTTGTGAATGTAGTTGCTTTATAGCATCATTGGTCTGTATACTTCAGTGTGTTTTTGTAGTGACTGGTAATGGTTTTTCCATTCCGTATTCAGAGCTTTCTTCAGGAGCTCAAGGCAGGCTTGGTGGCAACAAATTTCCTCTGTATTTTCTTATCTGAGAAGGATTTTATTTCACCATCACTTATGAAGCTTAGTTTGAGTGGATATTAAATTCTGGATTGGAAATTATTTTCTTTAAGAACGTTGAATATTGCTCCCCAATCTCTTCTGGCTTGTAGGGTTTCCACTGAGATGTCCACAGTTAGTCTGTTGGACATCCCTTTGTAGGTGATCTGGCCCTTCTCTCTGGCTGCCCTTAACATTTTTTCCTTCATTTCAACCTTGGAAAATTTGATGATTATGTGTCTTGGGGTCAATATTCTCATGGAATATCTTACTGGGGGTCTCTGTATTTCCTGAATGTTGGCCTATTTTTCTAGTTTAGGGAAGTTCTCCTGGATGACACCCTGAAGTATATTTTCCAACTTGGTACCATTCTCCCATCTCTTTCAGGTATCCCAATCAGTCATAGGTTCAGTCTTTGTACATAATTCCATAGTTCTCAGAAGTTTTGTTAATTCTTTTTCATTTATTTTTCTCTAATCTTGTCTGCCTATATTATTTCAGCAAGATAGCTTTTAAGCTCTGAGATTCTCTCCTCTGCTTGGTCTATTCAGTATTGATACTTGTTGTTGCATTGTGAGGTTCTCATGTTATGTTTTTCAGTTCCATCAGGTCATTTATGTTTCTCTCTAAACTGTTACTCTGGTTAATAGCTCCTGTAATGTTTTACCATGGTTCTTAGCTTCTTTGCATTGGGTTAGAACATACTCCTTTAGCTCAGCCAATTTCATTATTATCCATCTTGTGAAGCCTACTTGTGTCAACTCATTCATCTCAGTCTCAGCCCAGTTCAGTGACCTTGCTGAAAAGGTGTTGTGATCATCTGGAGAAGAGGCACTCTGGCTTTTTTAATTTTCTGTGTTTTTGTGTTGATTTTTTCTCATCTTCATGGGTTTACTTACCTTCGATTTTTGGGGCTCCTGACCTTTGAATGGGGTTTTTGTGAGGTCTTTTTTGTTGATGTTGCTGCTGTTGTTTCTTTCTGTTTGTTTTTATTTTAACAGTCAAGTCCCTCTTCTGCAGGGCTGCTGCAGTTTGCTGGGGGTCCACTCCACATCCTATTTGCCTGGGTCCCTCTTGCACCTGGAAGTATCACCAGTAGAGGCTACAGAACAACAAACATAGCTGTGTGCTCCTTATTCTGGAAGCTCCATCCCAGAGGGGCACCGACCTGATGCCTTTTGGAACTCTCCTGCTTGAGGTGTCTGGTTACCCCTGTTGGGGGTCTCACCCAGTCAGGAAGCACTACTTAACAAAACACTCTGACTGCCCCTGGGGATAGTGGGTGCACTGTGCTGGGGGGAATATCACTCATCTAGACTCATCTAGACTACCCAGCCTCCTCAGAGCCAGCAGGTGGGAAAGATTAAGTCTGCTGAACCAGATACCACAGCCACCCCTCCCCCCAGGTACTCCATTCCAGGGAGATCAGAATTCTCTCCACAAACCCCTGGCTGGAGTTGCTGAAATTCCCACAGGGAGACCCCACTTGGTGAGAAAGGATGGATCCAGGTCCCACCTAAAGAGGTAGTCTGGCCACAATCTGCCACAGCTGCTGTGTTGCACTTTGGGGAATTCCTCCCACTAAAAACCGCCCAGCCTTCTTGCACTGGATCAGAAAATGACTGACTGGAGTCACAGTGATGGCAGCCGCCCCTCCCCACCGGTAACTCAGTCATCTTAGGCTGTCTCCAGCCTACTGTTTCTGGCCACAACGAAAGTGGTCACCAAGGATCTGCACAGTTCTGTGCTTGGGATCAAAGACCCTGGTAGCATGGGCTCAGGAGGGGATCTCCTGATCCAAGGGTTTCACAGATCCATGAAAAAAAGCATGGTTTCCCTGGCAAGGTAGCACTATCACTCACCACCTCCCTTGGCTGGGGGTGGGTGGGAGCTCCCCTTTCCCTGTGAAGCTCCCAGTTGGGCCATCACTCCATCCTGCTTTTCCTCACTCTCCTTGGGTCACAGCAAATCCTAGTCAGTCTCATTGAGAGAACCTGGATACCTCAGCTGAAGGTGTGGTATTTACTTGCTGTTTTTGTTCTTCTACGTTAGAGCTGCAGACCAGAGCTGCTACTGATCAGCCATATTGGCCCCTCCACACTAAAGCTTTTGAATGAACCTTCACCCATGCTTTCAAAAACTTGACTTGGTCTCTCACTCTGCTTATGCTCCTCAGTTGAATTCTTTCTCCTGAGGAAGCAAGAATTGAGGTTGCTGCAGACCCATATGGATTCACCACTGGTAACACTTTTGGCCAAATACATAAACCAGCAAGCTGATAATTATGCTAGTTTGCCAATCATAACTAAAACTGTGTTGTTACAACTCTGCCTTGTGTAGAGAGGTTTCAGTGATTCCCGGAAAATGGCGAATGAAAGGTCAAGACATCAGTGAATGAAAGAGTTGTTGTTGTTGTTGTTGTTGTTGTTGTTGTTTTGACATGAATATGCAGCTGTTAACGAAGCTGTATCCCCCAGTTCCTAGGAAAGGTAACATTGTATCAATTGGGTGAAAGCATCTTTCAATAGTATATTCATTTTCAGGTATCGATTATGAGTCTTGGCACTAATCCAAACATCAACAGCAGTGTTTCAATCATGATGTGCTGATACATACTTCCCAAAATAGTTATAATAAAGAGAATAAGGCAGAAAATCGGACATGATCTGCTGGTGGGGAAAGCTAAAATAAAACAAGCTTCCAAGTAAAATGAAGGCTGCCATGGCTATGAAGCAATATAGATAAAAACCACTGGCTACAGAGCCTTTTTCTGCAGAAGACAGAAAGCAGGCATATGGCCAGACAAATTAAGGCACAATGGATCGGCCAAAACAGTCTTAATTCAGCACTAGAGTGGTTTCTGCCAAACAAAAGGTATGTGGAACATGACTCAATTTGGCTTATTGCAAGCTTTAGTGAAGAATTATAATTTGTGATAAAGAATGCCAAATGAGCAGTTTTGTGATGTAAATGATACATTAGGGAAATAAGGAGAACATGAACAAATAATTGAAATTGTTAGAATCCATGCATTTAAAGGGTGAATCAAGGCAGTAATCTTGCATTAACTTCACACATTTTGCTTTCCTCCAAGTTGGAGCCACTTAAGAAATTCCAGTTAGCCAATGTGATTAAGAAATAAAGTGTCACTCTGTGATTTGGTTTGGTTTATTTGTTTGTTTCTGGGGTCTGAGGTGGCATTGCAAATCACTGCTCCCTCAGTTACATCCTCAAGATAGTCCTAACTAAATAAAGGCCTTTGGTAATTACAGAAGTGTTTATTTTCATCAGTGCCTGTACCTTTTCCTTTAGCTAAATCGTCTGTAGAGATCTCATTCTTTAGTCTAGAGTGTGCTATGTTTTAAACAAACTGCAGTACCTACATTTGAGAGGACCTTGATTATCCTTTGCAGTTAGGAGTCCCTAGCCACACTTCAGTCTCCCAAGCTACCTTTGAAGGGAGATTTATGTTTTTTAAGTACAATTTGGCATACAGCAACCTCAAGAGGAGATTGTAAACAGAGACTAGATAGAGGTAATTCAAGTATTTCACTCTGACAACAACCAACACATAGTCGTGTGTGTCCTGAAAGACTCAATATTATTAAGAAACCCTAATGGGTGCAGTGCCCCAAGCCCACCTCAAAGGGCTCAGGCTACCAATACATGCATTCTGTTTATAGGGTTTATGACTCTTCCTTACACTCAGGCACTAAAACATTCTGAAAACATGCCAATGGTGTGGTTCAAATTCTCTTTTATACATTTGACAAGTGAATTCCAGAATATCAGGTTGACCCAGCAATATAACTTCTAACAATAGAAAGATATTAAAACTAATTTATAAGCTTGTAAAGATATATTTCTTTTCATTTAATTATAAATAATGCTTTCAGCAGATTATTTTTACCAAAATTAATAGAAATAACTTGTCACTAGGGAAAAAGTAAAATCTGCCTCCATTGTATTTAAATTCCTCTTCCAGAGGCCCTCTAGCAGAAGTTAAAGTGTTTGGTTTATCCTACTACTTTGGGGTAAGATGCTTCTTTTTCAATTTCATTGGGAAATTCCATCAGAAAAGAGCATTATGCTTTTATCTCTGTCTCTATCTCTCTCTTTCTCTCTGTGTTCTACATTTTTTTAAAAAAAATGTAAAATCAGGTCTCCACAGTCCAAATAAAATGAAATATTATAGCAATTATCCAGGTCATTCAGGGGAAAACAGTGTGTTAGAGGTGATTTGCGAAACGTTTTCTTTTTGCTTGAGTTATGTACAGGGTTGCTTAAATTACTTTAGCACTTTGGTATATTATTTCCTTCGGAGTCATTGTACAGTTAGTCTAAGGCCAAAAATATCATATTGAAAATCATTCTTATGTCCTTTTACATCCATGTCATTTATAAACCTAAAACACTTAGTCAGTTAAACACTTTAAACACACATGCATACACAGGTACATGTATTTCCTATAGAAGTTTGAGCTTTCCTCTATCGATTTCTATTCACCCTCATAATTATTTATAATGAATTGTAGTGTTTTGCATATTGTTTCCTCAGATGGTTTCTAGTTAGTAATTAAAGGAAGGAACCTTCACTCCATCTGAATTTCCAGCTAGGAACTGACAGCTCCTCCTACCACAACAATTCCCAAATTAAAGTTGAGAGTTTACAGAATAGAAAATTCTTGTTTAAGGAATATTCTGGCATTATAATGCTCTGTCTGATTAGAATTTACATAACAAAAAAATACAATTAGTTGATTTGACATATTTGCTCACTTCTTTACTATTTAGGATTTATACAATGCCACGGACTCAGAATCATTTAATTCAGCTCTGCTAACCAGTAGTTAGCTCCATATTGCACTTTCTTCTTCTAGTATATTGTATCACTACAGTAGAATGTAGTATAATGATAGCTGTCGTTAAGTAGCAGCAGGACCACTGGCACAATATCAAGTTGAGAGAAGAAAAGAGAACCCTTTGTATATGAGTCACAAAATTCTTTCACTTAAAAAAGTTACTTGGTTCTAAACCACAAATATCCAATAATAATAAATAGGAGAACAAATTTTATAATATGGTATTATAAGAAAAACAAACGTGTCCAAAGATGTCAAGTCTCTACTCTTAGGTCAGTGCAAAAGTGAATCCAATTTTTGCCATTACTTTTAATGGTAAAAAGTGCAATCATTTTTGCACCAACCTAATACATATTCACAAATGTTAAATACTAAATATAAAATCGATACGTGAATATTGTGAAAATTTTAGAAAGTATGAAAGATATTTGGAGAATGTAAAAATCAGCTCTATTTCACTACTCAGAGAAAACCACTGTAAATATTGTGGTAGAAGTCTTGGCCGGGCGCGGTGGCTCAAGCCTGTAATCCCAGCACTTTGGGAGGCCGAGACGGGCGGATCACGAGGTCAGGAGTTCGAGATCATCCTGGCTAACATGGTGAAACCCCGTTTCTAGTAAAAATACAAAAAACTAGCCGGGCGAGGTGGCGGGCGCCTGTAGTCCCAGCTACTCAGGAGGCTGAGGCAGGAGAATGGCGTAAACCCGGGAGGCGGAGCTTGCAGTGAGCTGAGATCCGGCCACTGCACTCCAGCCTGGGCGACAGAGTGAGGACTTCGTCTCAAAAAAAAAAAAAAAAAAAAAAAAAAAAAAAAAAAAAAAGAAGTCTATTTTAGGTTTTTGTATGTATGTAGGTGGGTGGGTTATGCATGTTATGCATAATTAACATAATGTGTGATTTATTCTACAACCTACTTTTTCCTCTTAGTATACAATAAGCATTTATCTTTGTTGTGGAATAGTCTTCAAAAACATGTAATCACATCACATAAATATACCCTAACTTATTTAACCAATTCCCTAGCCCTGTATTTGTAAGCTGTTTCTAATTTTTCTACCTTTACAAATACTGCTGCAATAAATATTTTAGTATCCGGCTCAGAATATTTTCTTAGGATACACTCTTAGATGCAGAATTACTCTTAAAAAGCATATGCATATTTTAAGGCTTTTGATAGACTGCCAAAATTCAGTCTAGAAAAACTGTTATAATTTACATTCCCACCAATATTTTATGAGGGTGCACATATACTAATCTTTTCAAATTATTGCCACTCTAAAATATTAAAATTGGTGTTTCATTTGAATTAGTGTTTACTTGATTACTGCTACTGAAGTTCAGCATGCGTTCTGAATGAACTTCCTTTGTGACTGGTCTTTTTGTATCTTTTGTCATGTTTCCACTGGGGTAAAAAAAAATTTAAGTAAATCCCTTTTATTTATTTATGTATTTACCTATTTATTTTTGAGACAGGGTCTCACTCTGTTGCCCAAGCTGGAGGGCATTGGTGTAGTCCTGGCTCACTGTAGCCTTCACCACCTGGGCTCAAGGTATCCTCCTGCCTCAGCCTCCTATCTGGGACTACAGGCATGCATCACCACACCCAGCTAATTTTTTACTTTTTGTAGAGACAAAGTCTTCCTGTATTGCCTGGGCTGCTCTTAAATACTTGGCCACATGAGGTCCTCCAGCCACAGCCTCCCAAAGTGCTAGGATTACAGGCATGAGCCGCCATGGCCAACCTAAATTTCTTCTTAATACCTCCTAAAATATGAGACGAAAGCGCAATTCAAGAGATCTTACCTCTTCTGACTTAAAAGGGAAATAGTGGATCCCCGCTTTATTACTTGCAATATTGCAAGACTAAGGTAATTACAAGTCTAAGGTCTTATAATATTTCACAGAAACAGTGTTTTTAAATAATCATCAAGCTAGATCTTGTTGTTATTCTGCAACTCTGTATACTTTGTATTCCACATCTTCACTTGAATGTTTAATAGGGATCTCAGACTTAAAATGTACAGACAGAACCCCTGATTCCTCACCCCTGCCCTGGCATACTCCTCTCCCAGTATCAGTAAACAGTTCCATTCACCCAGTTGATCAGGCCAAAGAAGAGAAGTCATCTTAACATATCCTTTTCCCTCACATCTCATCTCCCACTTACTAGCAAATCTTTTGGCTCTCTAACTTCAAAACACCACAAATCTGACCACCTCCTACCCCCTCCACAGCTGTCTTTGTTAAATCCACCATTAGTTCAACTCCTGTTTTCCTTGTTTCTAATCTTGCCCTCCTAAAATTTTACTCTTCCCATCATGGCAAGGTGGCCTCTTTAGACATAAATCAAATCATATCACTGTCCTTTACTCAACCTTCCAAAGGCTTCCCAACACACTTAGGATGAGTGATTAGTATTAGTTATTATTGGAGTGAATTTTGTTCTGCTTTCTCACACAGTACTCATTGGCAGCTTCATTTTGTGTTAAGTGTGAAAATATGGCCGACTGCCACGGCTCATGCCTGTAATCCTAGCACTTTGGGATGCCGAGATAGGAGGATAGCTTGAGCCCCAGAGTTTGAGACCAGCCTGAGCAACATGGTGAGACCCTGTACAAAAAAATCAAAAGTAAAAGCAAGTAAGGGCAGGCAGGGTAGCACGTACCTATGATCCTAGCTCCTCAGTAGACTGAAGTGGGAGGATTGCTTGAGCCTAGGAGGTTGAGGCTTCAGTGAGCCGTGTTTGTGCCATCGCACTCCACCCTGGGCAACAGAGGGAGACACTTTTGTGATGAAGAATGCCAAATGGGCAGGCTCCAAATGGGCCCCAGATAATTTGGTTCCTCTCCAACTGTATCTCCTAGCACTTGCTCCTTGCTCATTCTAGGCACACAGGTCACCTGGCTGCTCACTGAAAACACCATGCTCATACCCCTTCTCAGGATTTTGTACATTTCTGTTCTGTGGCCTAGAACTTGGCATGGGTTCTTCCTCCACTTCATGTAGGTCTCTGCTCTAATGGTGCCTCCTCAGAGAAGTGTCCCCTGACAACTCTCTGAAATATCATTCCAGCCATGACTCTGAACCCCTTTATTCTGTTTCACATATATCTGAAGCATTTATTACCATCTTGTGTGTGTGTGTGTGTGTGTGTGTGTGTAATGTAGACTCCACAAGGGCTGGGGTTTCTTTGTTTTGTTTACCCATATCTTCAGCTCTTAGAATAATAGTGCATAGTCAATAAAAATGTGTTCTTCCCTCCACTTCCATTGACCCTAAAAATGTATGCTAGAATCATGCTGATCCATAGAAAGAAGACTGTATTATTTTCTATTACGTTCTGTATGTTTTCCTCAGCTTCCTCCAAAAAGACTTACTCACACTATTTGTCAAAATAAGTGCTGGTCATTGATAGGAAAAGGGAGCACAACTGGTCATACAGTCCATTTCCCTGGTTTAACTGGATAATACATTATTAAACTCCTTTCACAGAACAGTCAGAGGAATCCCAAAACCTTGTGGCTAATTTTCAGTTGTATTTGAGTTCACAAGTGACGATTACCCAGTGATAAGGAGAATTGGGCAAGCCTATTTGTTGTTGATTTTTAACTAGTGTATAATATTACACTATTTTACTTTAAGACACTAATACAATATTTGCAAAGATGTAGGCTTACTTCAAACTATTGAGGGGGAAAATGCTGACTTGGTTATTCCATTAGCTGTAGCTAATTGAAAAGGATAATGTACAAACTGTACAAAGTTATTTTTTCTTTTATACTTTTCTTAATTCTTTTCCTCATGTGTGACTAATATCTACATAAAGCTCATACAAGAAACCTGAACTCTGAGAGTTGTTTGAAATAGGCAGTTTCTATTCAGACAAGATTTGACTGGCAGAGGCAGCACTCCCTCTCCCACATTCTGTAGAAGACTGTACTATTGGCACACCAAGGGAGAGTCAGGGACAGAGCTAATGCTCACTGACAGAGACATACACATAAATCCATTCACTACCGATAAAACAAACAAACAAACACACTGAGCACAGGAATCACTGGAACTGGTTCTTAAAACATACATAATTCAAGAAGCCATATCTGCACCCTGATGTTCACTGTTACATTATTCACAATAGCCAAGATATGGAATCAACCTAAATGTCCATCAACAGATGAATGAAGAAAGAAAATGTGGTACATATGCACAATGGAATACTATTCAGCCTCAAAACTGCAGGAAATTCTGTCATTTGCAACAACATGGATGAATGTGGAGGATATTATGATAAGTGAAATAAACCAGGCACAGAAAGATAAATACTGTGTTATCTCACTTATATGTGGAATCTAACAAAGGCAAACTCATAGAAGCAGAGAGTAGAATGGAGGTTACCAGGGGTTATGAGAAAAAAATGGGGATTAGGAGATGTTGGTAAAAGGACACAAAATTTCAGTTAGACAGGAGTAATTCAAGAGATTTATTGCACAGCATGGTGACTACAGTTAGAAACAATGTATTATATACTTGAAAAATATTGAGATTAGGTCTTAAGTGTTCTCAACACAAAAAAGTATATGAGGTTATGCATATGTTCATTAGCTCAATTTAGCCATTCCACAATGTATACATATTTTGAAACATCATGTTATATGCCGTAAATATATATAATTTTGTCCATTTAAAAAATAAATAATTTTTTTAAAAGAAGTCGTAAGTAGGATTTAGTCCTGGCTATGACATGAATGTCTGTCTTCACACAGAAAAGAAAATTCTAGTCTTTTGAAGACTCAACATTTTTATTTTGAAACTTAGAGACTTCACTCTCTTCTTTGGTTCCTTAATGTTCATATTCTTCCTGGAAATGTGAGTGGGAAACTTTGTCCCGCATACTCGCCTGGCTCCTGCTGAGCATCACAGCCCTCCAAGGTTGGCAGACATCCACCTTCCCTCTGCAAGCACCCGCCCTAGGAAGGCATGTTCCTATTCTATCTGAGCACTGAAGTCTTATGAAGCAAACTTGTTTTTTTTCAGAAAGCCACCTACTTGCTAACGAGTGGTGACACATTTAAGCAATCAATCACTATATCTGGCAGTTCCTCGCCAGTTCAGTGGTGAAGGCGGTGGGTGCTGTCATTGTTTTCTTTGTGCACCCTCTGAATACAGAGGCTACCCACCAGCCTAACTAATGAACTACGGTTTTCTCATCCATACACAACCACTGGCTGGTTCCTATTTATTATGCAAACCCCACTTTCTTGGGTTTACATCTGCCTCCAAGTCTAAGAAGCTATTGAGCTTCCTCATCTTAAGCAAACTCACTGGAATGTGGACTCTTCACATTATTTTAGCTGCTGGTCTGACTTTCCTGTTAGAAAATAACTTACTTCTAAGATAAAGGCAATTAAGTAAAAGTAAGTAATAGTTACTTTTTAAGTTTTTTATTCTCCTTTGTATTTCCCTTTCACTGAGATTGTTACAAACAAGAGAATATTGGTCTCTGGGAGTTCTGAAATCAGAAATACTTTTACCTTTCTTCTTCGATGTTATCAAATTCTAACTTTATACTAAAATTAAGGAGAAGGTGCAATTTTCTTCTCAAGATTTGTTTTTCATATCATTACAATAAAGTATGTAATTTTCTATGGGAAGTAATGACATGATTTTACATTGCAACAAAATGAATGTTTTATGAACAGAGTACAGAATTCATTTCAATATTTAAAATAAAACACCAGTCTCCAAGAACATTACAATTGTTTCAAGCTCAAGATCTACAGTCTAATTTATTTTTTCTCTGGATGGATTTTTCTTTTTCTCTCCTCCTCCCACACCATCTCCAACTTCTACTCAAGTATCTAGGGCACTCTGTGCTTAGCACCAGAGGTGTGAGGTATCACAGGGCTGAAAGCAGAGCACAGGCTTCTCGATGGATTTGGTGTGTAAGAGTTGAAGTCCTGGGAGAACAAAAGGAACTCAGAGTATAGATGAATATTTGGAGAGAATTTCCATGGCAGAATTTTCAGTTTAAGAGAGTAGTGTTTCTTCCTGAAATAAGTTTTTGTTTGTTTGTTTGTTTTACATCTAGCTTAATGGGAGAAGAGATATAGTCTCTGAGAGAGCAGAGAGGTGGTCATGGGACGAGAACCAATTGTCTCAGCAGCAACCTGGAACCTGTGCCAGGGTCTAGAATGTCCCTACCTCCTCATGCCTCCACTCTAAGCTCTCAGAACTCATATGCAGCTGTAGAGAACAGAGGAAACTAGATTTAATCAGATTAAATTTCCCTCACCCTGATGGAAAAAGGGGGAGAAGGTAGCAAGCAGTGATCAAAATTAGAGGAAAATGAAGGTACAGACTTTGCCTACCTCAGTGTGAAGACTGTTATTACTACCGATATGTTCACTGATTAAACTATAAAAATATACCTTAAGGCATCAAAGAAGTTTTTTCTATTGTATGCTTAGGACCAGGTGGTATACAGCCAGGGACAATGTGAACAGAATTCCTGCTCTCAAAGAACTCATAGCATATTTTTTATTTTTTTAAGATGGAGTCTCACTCTGTTGCCCAGGCTGGAGTGCAGTGGTGCCATCTCAGCTCACTGCAAGCTCCGCCTCTGGGTTCAAGCAATTCCCCTGTCTCAGCCTCCCAAGTAGCTAGGACTACAGGCACATGCCACCACACCTGGCCAATTTTTGTATTTTTAGTAGAGAGAAGGTTTCACCATATTGGTCAGGCTGGTCTCAAACTCCTGACCTCAGGTGGTCCACCCACCTTGGCCTCTCAAAGTTCTGGGATTACAGGCATGAGCCACCACACCCAGCCCTTGTTGCATATTGAAGACACCTGGCATATATACCAAAAGCTTAAAAATGGATAGAAATTAGCTAATCAACAAGGGATGGGGGGCATTCCTATCAGACACATGGCGTAAGAACAGTGCACAGAAGATATGAGCATGGCAGTTCCACAGTGAGTGAATAAGACTTTGTCTTAGTCTGTTCGGGCTACTATATAACAAAATACCTTAGATTGAATCATTTACAAATAACAGAAAATTATTTCTTAGCATTCTGGAGGCTGGGAAGTTCATGATCAAGACACCAGCAGATTTGGTATCTGTTCCTCCTAGACAGTGCCTTCTTTCTGCATCTTCATGTGAAGGGAGGAGGAAATAAGCTCCCGTGGGCCCCTTTCATAAGGGCGCTAATGCCATTCATGAGGGCTCCACTCTCATGACTCATCACCTCCCCACCTCTTAAGTCCATCTGATTGGGGATTAGATTTCGGCATATGAATTTCTATTCTGTCATAAAGACACATGCACTTATATGTTCATTGCAGCACTATTAACAATAGCAAAGATGTGGAATCAATCTAGGTGCACATCAGTTGGGGATTTGATAAAGAAAAGGTAGTACATATCCACCATGGAACCCTACGCAACCATAAAAAGAATGAAATCCTGCCCTTTACAGCAACATGAGTGCACCTGGAGGCCATTATCCTAAGCAAACTAAAGTAAGAAGGGAAAACCAAATACTTCATGTTGTCACTTATAAGTGGGAACTAAACATTGAATACACATAATTGTACAGATGGGAACAACAGACACTGGGGATCACTAGACAGGGGAGGGAGGGAGGGAGGGAGCGGAGCATGAGCTGAAGAATCACCTGGTGGGTTCTATGCTTATGGTCTGGGTGATGAGATTGCCTGGACCCCAAGCCTCAGCATCATGCAATCTAACCATGTAACAAATCTGCATGTGTACCCTTTGATCCATAATATAAGTTGAATTTAAAAATACATGTATGAATCACAGTGGAGCACAAACATTCCCCTCAAAATGCAGATTTCTTAAAATATTCTAAGAAGATCGTTAAGAATTGGAGTTTTCAAACTATTTAATGGTATACACTTTTTTTTTTTTTGTATTTTTAGTAGAGACGGGGTTTCACTGTGTTAGCCAGGATGGTCTCCATCTCCTGCACTTGTGATCTGCCCACCTTGGCCTCCCAAAGTGCTGGGATTACAGACTTGAGCCACTGTGCCCAGCCTGATAGTATACATTTTTAAGCAGACAAAAGCAATGTAGATGAGGTGAAGATAGTCTGCTGCCCCAGCTCCCCAGTCCTCTGAGGCACCTGGACAGAAATGCTGGGGCTCCGCAGACCCATTTGGGACAATCTATAATTTTGTCCATTGAGTGCAAGTTCTGCGTGAGGAAACTAAGGCACAGCACTGTGAAGTGACTTCTCAAGATCCTTCCTGGCCCCACCACGTGCTGACTGGCCCGATGCTCAGCCCTCCCTGATATCCAGCATTTATCCTCTCTCACTTCTCCTATAAAAAGATTGAGCTTTTTCCCATTCAAGGCAAAACACCAGAAATCCTGGGTGTTTTGGAAAGAGAAGAAACATAACTCCCAGTCATCCTCAGCTACTTAAATGAAAGCAGGATTGGCAGGAAAACGTATAAATGAAAAATGCCAAAACCCTAACTTCAAATTAAGTTGTAGGTTCCAAGAGCCTCTCAACCTGACTCTTAAAAGAATTGCTAGCAAAACCACATCCCATCATTCGAGTTGCCAGGCTTATGATGGCAGTGGTACAAGCAATACAATCACGAGAGGGTATGCAAAGGAAAGGAGGATTAATACGAAAATCCAACAGCCTGGTTCTGGATAATTGGGAGTTGACCATAAACACCTTGGCTATCACACAGCAACTTTGGTCCTTGGATAAAAATATTTTATTGGCAAATTGTTTCATTTTAGGAAAATTATATCTGCTTTCAACAACTGGAGGTCAGTTTCCCAAAATGATTTTCAGGGTGGTAAAGGAATGTGAATAATGATAAGGCACAGCAGAGAGAGCGCAGTCCCTGCTTGGCCCAGGGCTCTGTACTCGTGGCACTGAATATATACTTTTTAAAGTTTGTTTTAGTTATTCTGTGAAGAACCTCCTACTCCATCGCCTGCCCCAAGAATGAAATTCCGTAGTACGCTTCTTTTCCTTCATTAAAATAAAGCTTCTGCGAAAGGGCAGTCACATATTTAAACCAAACTAAACTCTTAAAATATTGAACAGTGCACACTTGACATTCTCAAAAGCTACGTTTCCAAAATCCTCACTAATGTTCAAATTGCAGGGTGTTATTTGATGACAAAAGCAAATTTAGAATTGGCTTGTAAATGTGTTTTGTTGGGTGTTCAGAAGACTGAGCTTAAAAGGGGAAAGGAGTTTCATGTAAAAATCTGGATTTCTGGATTCTCTTAAAATTGGAAGACAAGGCAAAGCAGTCCACATTCCTAACTGGCGTCCATGAGCTGGAGCTCTGTAAGGCTTCTGCTCCTAAACGGTTACAAGCCCACCAGTTCAACCCATTCTCTCTCCACATCACTCCACTCATTTACAGTTGCTTCCTGGACCCATTCGACATTTGAGTTTGTAACCCTGGCATAAGAATATATAGTTATTCACTTAAAATGTACAATCGTCATGAGTAGCAAAGCTGGTTTGAGTTGTTGACACTGGCATTTAAGTAGATACACTCAAACAGCTTTTGACTATAAATCCATATCCACATCGTGGTTGCGTAACACAAAATTCAAATTCATGTTTTAGTGAAATTCAACATTATTTTATTTGGGTTGCTTTCATAGTTTCGAAACTTCATGTCTTAAATCTGTGAACGGCAAGAATCTTCTGTGTGCTCTAAAAATTTCAGGAAGACAGAGGGATGCAGGGATTTTTTCATTTTATTTTAGATTCAAGGGGTACATGTGCAAGTTTGTTACATGAACATATTGCATGATGCTGAGATTTGGGCTTCAATTGAACCCCTCACCCAAATAGTGAACGTCGTACCCAATAGGCAGTTTTTCCACCCTTGCCCATCTCCCTCTTCTTTTTTGGAGTCCTCAGTGTTTATTATTCCCATTTGTAAGCCCATATGTACCCAGTATTTGGCTTTCACTTATAAGTGAAAACATGCGGTATTTGGTTTCTTGTTTCTGTATTGATTCACTTAGAATAGTGGCCTTCAGCTGCATCCATGCTGCCGCAGAGGACATCATTTTGTTCCTTTTTATGGCTGTGTAGTGTCCCATGGTATATATGTACCACATTTTCTTGGGATAAAGGTTTGAAAAGATTGATTTTAGAAATGTATCAAAGGAAAGTGAAAATTGTCATTGAATCCTATTAGAAATGCCATGTTCTGTAGCAGTCGCTGTCAAAGTATTCTTCCCTACCAGTGGCATCAATATCTCCTGGACACTTCTCACAAATGCAGATTCTTCAGCAGCACCCCAGGCCTACCCATCAGAAACTGGGGATGGGGCCCAGCGATCTATTTCCACAAGCCTTAATGGTGATCCCTGACACACACTAAAGTTTGAGAAACCCTGGCCCAGAGCTTTACTACTAGCTTTACTACTAGAACATTCTGAGTGGAGATATTGATCTCCTCAACCCTTAGTGGCAGAACAAGACCTGGAGTATTCAGAGCCCCCAAGACACAGACACTAGCATCAAGCCCCTTCATCTGGGATTGGCACCTTATATGTTCCCAATTTCTCCCCAGAGACAGCAAGCAGGATGGACATCATCCAGCACTTCTTATCCCTCCTCGGTACAAGGAAAGATGTTCTAGCACATGCCTGTCCACTTCATGGTGAGCAGCTTTTCTGAACAAGGGCCAGGGTGGTGACAAAGCTTGTATCCCATGTGCTAAAGTTGCAGGGCAGAGAGCTCAGTGCATAGGGCCCAAGAGCTGGTCAGGGGTGGGAACTAGAAAGTCAGGAAAGGATGGCATGGCAGGGGCTCCTGGAAAGCTCAACAGTTTGGGGGTGCAGGGTGGGTCCTGACTGAGTCTGCATGTAGGTTGAATTCGTGTGCCTGTTGGTAGCCAGTGGTCAATCTGGTGTTGCCCATGCTAGTTTCATGAGGACTACTTCAACAACACATACACATTCCCAAAGTCACAGTTTCATGAGTTTGAAATACTTCATATAAAATTGTTCCATTTGATTTGGAATTCATAAGAAATGTTCAATGAAAGCAAGGGAAGTTTATTAGATACACTAAAATATTATTTCAACTCATGTATTTTTGGATTAGATGACAAATTATTTTGAATTAAGTTTCTCATCAAGAAACATTTAAATTTTTTTTCATCTACAAGTCTCGAGCAAATCTCTCGTGTAGTCATTTCAAATGTTAAACCCGATAAACTAAAGCAAGCACGAATTTCTCATTAAAGTGTCTGCAAATATTTTATTTGGGAGAACTTTACAAATTCAGTCTCTAAAATCTGCCCTTTCTTTGTGTTTTATTTTTCTTATAATTATGCAAACTTAATGAAATATGTTTTTCACCAAAATCCATATAAACTTGCCCAAAGTCCATGCAGCATGTCCACTGTGATGCAAATATTATTTTTGTGACACTTCATGCCGTGCCATGGAATCAGCACATTCTTTGAAGCATTGATTCAAACCTAAGGTGCATCAGTTGCCTGAGGATATGCAGCCCTGATGGGTGAGACTCTGTCAAAGGGACTGTGTCCCCAATAGAGTTAAATCCTCTTGTGTTTTTAAACTGGGCTTCATAAATTCTAAGAACTGATGAAATTTTGATAAGACAAAATTGTCTGTGAAGCTGTTTCTTTTACTATCAGATCATTTAGAAAAATATACAGAAAACACCTCTTCCCAGACAGTGGTTCTTAACACTTCGAGGTTAGGGTGGACTGAGAATCTGAATAAAGATTGGAAAGAAGAGTATTCTAATGAAATTTCAAGGACCTTGTGGACTTCACGGATAGCCATGTCTGTCCACTTAGCAACGCTGTCTCCTGATAACATGAGTAGAGATGATAGGGCCCAAACCTTTGTCTCCCACACCAAATGTTTCTGAACACAGTTCGTAATTATGATATCTCACACATGATAGGCCAGAAGGACTTTCACATACACAGACTCTCTTGATTCTCACTCAGCCCAGAGAGGTGTACAAAAGGTTTCATCAGTCTACATTGTTTTTATAGGAGAAGAAATTCGAGGTCACTGCTATTGTTACCCTGCTTTTTCACCACTTCTTGTAGAACCCATAAAGCCAATACAAAAACAGACATTTTTTGCATTAGAGCACAATTACTCTGGGTCTTACTTTTTTAATATACATTATTTTCAACAAGGCTGTGATTCTTTCATAATTGTTTTGTTTGCACATTTTAATCAGTTCTCCTAGAATATAGCTCCTCACACATTGGGTCTACTTTGCTTGTACTTACCTATGCTGTAGAATCTTCATTATAATTTTTTTCTTAACAATAACTTGACAATCAGAGTAGTAGATGCAACAAAAGAAGGAATAATAAATTCAGTAGGGCCACTTAATGTTGTTGAAAATGCAACATCAACCTCAGACATCTACCAGCCTCCACTGTAGGCATACACCTACTCCACCATACTCCATATGGTTCCTAAAGAGATGCAACCACTACCACCATGCACAACCACCACCATAGCCAAAAGGGACATTTGATTGCTTCAAAGACAGATAATTTATTTTGTGATGTTATACTATTTCCTTTGTGGTGATCTAATAGAGCTCTTCAGGCAAATTTCAAAATAGCCTCTCTTTTCATTATTATCTGAGACACAATAGTTTTTTAATGTATGAACATATACTGATATGGGTAGCAATGTTTCTAAACAATTAGCTTTTCTTGAAATAACTAAGCAGTCAACACTGAGAAAAATCACTGAAATGAAAGAATCCATCCAGTAAAACTTTATTGCTGCTCACAATTTTATGAAAATATGTCATCAGGCTCTAACACATAAATTCAGGGATTTCAAGAAACAATTTTTCACTGGCGCCTTCTCAGGGAAATCAATCTCCCTATTTATCATCCATTTCCTGCTCCCTTTAACCTTCTACATACTATGGAAACTTTTTCAGAACATGGTGTTACATATTTGCCATCCTTTTGAGGGATTTAAATTTATCCTTTAAAGGGATGCTTATATTTTAAGAGAGAATTCTGTAAAATAAAACTTGAATATTCAAAGGAATGATTATTTAATACTGGAATTTCAGGCACTGTCAGGCAGTGGCAGAGACCTTTGCAGGCAAGAGGACCTTTACAGCAGTCTATGTATCTGATTCCTACTGATAAAATTAAACCTAAATTCCAAACTACTTGGAAGACATCGAGACCATACAACACAATGTACATGATTAAAGGACAGTATGAGGTTTTGCAAAGGGAGACCATTCAATTCCTTTCCTTTCCTTTCCTTTCTTTAAACTATAAAAGTCTGAACCTCATGAGATAAATGTTTTGCAATGGCTAGACTAGACAATGCAATCAAAATGCAAGCTTTTGTTGTCTCTCTTACTTGCATCTCTTTAGGAACCATGTGGAGGAAGGTCCTGTGTCCTAAACGACTTTCTAGGTAAACCCTGCAGGGTGCTTATGTGTTCAAGTCCCAGCTCTGTTGCTTATCTGAATAAGTTTCTTAGCATCTCTATGCCTCAGTTTTCAAATCTGTGATTGTAGAAGCCTTCAGCAGATGTTACCTTTGTTTGTTGTTATTAACCACCCTGTGTGTCTGCTGCTGCCATCCTGCCAACTGAACTTCCTGGCAAGATCCCTGAAAGAAGGACCTTCAGATGAGATCACACTGGCTTCTCCTCACTGGGCTGCCATCCACAGCAGCCATCCCCAGGGAGCCTTGACAGATTTTTCTGCCACCATCTCTAATATCACCACCCTGAGTGACACCTCCACTGTGGATGCCGCCAGCACTCTGCCATAGTTGACACCTCGGGGGCTCTCTCCTGCAGTAGCAATGACCCCTCACCTTCTCTGCTTTGGAAAGAAAAAGGGTTAAAAAAAAAAACCTGAGTGCATGCAGGTCATACACCTGGATTCCATTATCTCTGACTCCCAGCCCAGGGAACCAAGGAAACCCAGAATATTTGAGTCACATCCTCTTCTTCTTCTCTGTGGAACCCAGCGGGGTTCTCTCAACAGGAGGAGAGGGTTGAGGTAAGAGGCTTGCGCCAGCTCAGAACCCTGAGCAGCGCATGTCCTCCCTGCCTGGAGGGGAGCACAAGCGCACAGCAGCAGACTTAGAGCTGTTTTCCTACAGGAAAGTTTTCCATTTCCAAATGCGTGTCCATGCCCCAAACCCCAACTTAGACTCAATTGCACAACCCTTCAGCTGGGGCAAAATCCTCTTGGCACCCAGATGATCAGTTAAAACTGTAAAAGAAATCTCTCCTTGCCAGGAGCAGATTTGGATTTTAGGCCTGGCAAGGTTGCCTGTACAATGAACCCTGAACGTGCAGTGTTAGAGAAAATTTGAAATGTATTCCATAATTTGCTTAGCAGACCTTTTTATTATGGTTTACCTTAGCTAACGTTAAAAATAATTTGCTTAGCCTGAAACATGGTAGGAAGAGACATGCAGCCTGTCATCATGCTCTCTTTTTCTCTACCTCAAAGCTGGCCTCACACTGCTGGTTCCTTGAACACACCACATTCTCTCTGACCTCTGAGACTTTGCAAATGCTCTTCTCTCTGTCTGAGAATCTTCTCACTTTTCAACATACGCATTCCCTTAGCTTGTCCCTGTCAACCTTCAGGTTTCAGATTAAATGCCACCCACCACGTCTATCCTGTAGTGCCTTTCCTGGCTCCATAAAGTAGGTCAGATCCCTTTGGTCTTTTTCCTCGTAACATCTTGTGCTTTCACTGATGTCAACTTTCATCACAATCTATTGTAAGCCCCCATTCCATGTCTGCAAATTTGGAAAGATGAGGACGGTGTCAACTCTTACACCTGGTGGCACGTAGTAGATGCTCCAAAATTTTTTTCAATAAATGATTGAGTGAATAAGAAGGCGCTTTTGGATTAACACTTGCTTAAAACATACATAATATGCAGAAGTAGAAGGTAGATTATGTCTGCATGAACTTCATTGTATATAACCTACACTGCACACTAGAAAACTGTTACTAGGAACTTAACAGCCTTATGGTGAAGTAGAAAACTGCATTAATCATCTAATCACCATTTGCGAGGCTGTTAAATAATGGGTATTGGTAAATTACACTATTGCAATACAAGTCAGTTACCTTTTTTAAATGGAGGCTTTCTGATTAATGCAGTATTTAAAAAAACACACACATAGGTAAAGTTACTCTCCAGATTGAGAAGGCCACTTTAATCTATAAACAACAATTTATCCGTCCACTAGTTGCAGAGAACAGCACGGGTGACACACTTCACTGGGCAAAAATTGGAAGGGCATGACTGAACCTTTATTGGAACAAAATATGGGCTCAGCCAGCTGCAGTGGCTCATGTCTGTAATCCCAACACTTTGGGAAGCCGAGGCAGGTGGATTATCTGAGGTCAAGAGTTCAAGACCAGCCTGACCAACACGACAAAACTCCATCTCTAATGAAAATACAAAATTAGCCGGGCATGGTGGCGCATGACTGTAATCTAGCTACTCTAGAGGCTGAGGCAGGAGAAACGCTTGAACCCAGGAGGCAGAGGTTGCAGTGGCCAAGATCGTGCCACTGCACTCCAGCCTGGGCAACAAGAGCGAAACTCCATCTGAAAAAAAAAAAATTTTGCTCAAGGACCTTCACCCAGGAATGCAAACTTTCTCCTGCTGCTTCCTATGGATACTATTTAAAATCAAATGAACAGGGCTTTTTTCCTATTATATATAGACCAAATCTATAAAAGGCTATGAAACACCCACCAGAAGGACAGCCCAAAAGAAATTTAACAACAAGTACAGATCTACAAGGAAAATCCTTTGTAATGTTTTCCAGGGCACTACAATTTTTGAACATTACATGCAGGAAAATATTATATGGAAGAAACGTCACTTTACAAGCCTTCAGATGAGGCCTTTTCTATTTTAATGAGTGTCATATATAAGGAAATGTTTGATATAACAGCATTTCACTGAACTGTATTGCTGGAATAAACTGCAGTTACTTTGGACTTTCAGCTTTAATCTTGTGAGAAATAGATTTCTAAATACCTTTGGCAAGATGTTCAAGGTCTATTTCTTTCCCAGTGTGGATTTTAACTCAAAAGATCCAGCCATGCTCACATTTGTGGTATTCCTCAGGTTCATTAAAGGTAAACAAATTAACAAAATATTGAATGAATGGTAAGGACGTTTCCATTCAATTATTCTTAAACACTGAAAAATGGGGTACACATGAATTTGCTCAGTTTTAAATTAACCTTAGCATTTAAAAACTACCTGGATGGGTTCAAGAAGTAATGTGAGGCCAAGAAAAATATGAATTAATGAAGAACACGTTTTGGTGATAGGCCTATAAATAAAAATTGTTTCTATGTGTATAGTTGGCACCTACAGATCGAACAGTAATGCAGGCAGACACAGCTTTCTACTGTCTTTTATATAAAATCCGTTGGTTTCTGCTTTCTTTGCTATGCTAATAAATGCTAGGGAAAGTGTTAGCTGCATTTTAACTTTTTGTTTACATAGTTGCACATACTGAGAAAGTTCCCACAGAATACAGCTTACCACACCTACTTAAGGGTTTCAAACACACAATTAATCACGCCTTTTAAAAAATGATTTGGTTTCCCACATTCAAGATAGTAGGCCTTTGTTATTTTTAACAATTTTGGCATATGAGATATGTAATAACTGCTTAAATATAACAGCATAGCCTTTGTTGCAATCAATCGTTCAATTTAATAGGTCTGGATAGTGATAGACTGTTGATACTTCTAGATGGGAAGACATTTCTCCCCAGAAGCATGTAGAATAAAAAAAAAAATGAAATTTCTTTCAATCTTCAACGGGAGAAGCCTACTTACATAGGTTCATTCAAACCAAAGCATCTTTTTCAGATTGGAAAACTGAAGTCATCAAATTAAAAAGAAAATACTAAACAATTGGAGTGTGAAGCAATAGCCCCACCTCCTAAAAACAGCAACCAAAGACCTCTTTGAAATACAGCAGTAGTAGAGAGAAGGCTAACAGAAAGTTGCCTCATCTACAGTCAATGTGCTTTCACATTTTCTCCCATCTGATGTCCTTCATGATAACCCATGAAGAAAGTGAGGCCAGCCCCGACACCGAGAGGCTGGGAGTAAGACTCCCAATGGAAGCACAGGTGTCTAGATATTTACATTTTACACAAACTAACAACCTGTTTTTAAAAAATATTTAGGGCCAGGCTAAATATTTAGGGCAGTGGCTCACGCCTGTAATCCCAGCACTTTGGAGGCTGAGGCGGGTGGATCATAGGTCAGGAGTTCAAGAGCAGCCTGGCCAACATAGTGAAACTCTGTCTATACTAAAAATACAAAAATTAGCCAGGCATGGTGGCAGGTGCCTATAGTCCCAGCTACTAGGGAGGCTGAGGCAGGAGAATCACTTGAACCCAGGAGGTAGAGGTTGCACTGAGCCAAGATCATACCACTGCACTCCAGCCTAGGTGACACAGCGAGACTCTATCTCAAAAAAATAAAAATATAAAATAAATAAATAAATAATAAATAAATAAATAAATACTAAAAATAAAAATATTTGGCCAGGCACAGTGGCTCACGCCTGTAATCCCAGCACTTTTGGAGGCTGGAGTGTGAAGATCACCTGAGGTCAGGAGTTTGAGAGCAGCCTGGCCAACATTGTGAACCCCATCTCTACTAAAAACACAAAAATTAGCTGGGCGTGTGGTGGCGAGTGCCATGTAATCCCACGTACTCACGAGGCTGAGGCAAAAGAACATTGACTTTGGAGCAGAGGTTGCATGTGAGCTCGAACATCAAGCCACTGTACTCCGCCTGGGTGACAATGAGACTTCATCTCAAAATTAGATAATAATTATAATAATAATAATATATTTAATATATTCTATTGAAATGTTTCTAACACAAGAAATGATTTAAACGCTTGAGGTGATGGTTAGGACCCCTTATTACCCTGATGTGTCATTACAGTTGCATGCTGTATCAGACGTCACATTGAGAACGTCACATGTACCTAATGAATATAAACACTTATGATGTACTCAAAATAACTTTTTTTCAAAATTGAAAAATATATGTAAAACTACAGTTTCTAGACGACTGAAAGTTGACAAAATAGCAAAGAAAACTGAATTTAATTTTTATTGTGTATATCTGGGTGTTCATAAAGAGAACTGAAAACAGGAGTGCTGTTCAATTTGTCCTAATCTCTCTTCAGTTGAAATGATAACCTGCTTTCTAATGGCCAAAAAAATAGTCTATTAAATTTAGTTCGGAGAATATGTGGACATCAATCTTTTTCTGTAGAGACAATGAAACATTTTCATTTCTCCTTGTAATTTCCATGTATTTTAATGAAATGTTGCATATATCATGTGCAGTTTCTTGCAATTTAGAAAAATCATTTTTTCTAAAGATATTTATTTATTTATTTAAATCCCTTTGAAACCGAAGTAGCCACACACATTTGGAGTGGAGATGGTCATTATCTTTTGTTAATATTATTATCAGCAAGCAGTATGGATAGTACATATTCATAATTAAAGTCATAATTCATTTTCTACTAAAAACCACAATTTCCTTTTTATTTGAAGAGTGTCTCAATGTGACTTTTGAAATCCAGAAAAACCGAATAGTATTGACATTTTATGTTTTTTCTTCCCCCACTTTCTTATCCAATAAATTAATGATCTAATTTGAATTCTCCATCCCAGAGAGAAGTCATATTTTCATTATTTTAATTCATACTACGTGTTCAGCCATTCTATTAACAAATTGGAAAATATTTCACTAGATCTAAAAAGTTTTTATTTTTTAAAATAAATATTAATGCTACAATAAGCCTCATTGTGTTTTTCCAAATATTGTACACATATTATCTTTCAATATTCTTTTAAGAATATTATAACAATATTTTGTATTTTGTTCTATATCTACTTCTTTGCCAAAAAATATCAATTGTTCGTCATTTACTCAGTCTTCTAATTTTCAGTTCTAATATTTGCTAATGTTATATGCATGTAACATTTCACATTCTTTTAATTGACAATGTGTTTCCAGTCACAAGTATCTTCATTTGCCAAAACCAATCATGAACATTGGTTGAGAAATGCATAACAGTAGTAACAAGATACTTTGTCTTTGAACTTAGACTACAATAACTTATTTTCCAATTTGAAAGAATTTGGCTTGAAAATGAAATATAAATGTTCTGCCATGTTTATCTAATGGAAAAATTTATTCATTGATTTGAATCAGATTTGCTTTGCTAGAAACAGTCTCACTCATGTCAGGATATGACAGCCGATTTTCCAGAATCATCATCCAATAAACAGAGTAAAGTTCCAGAGGTCTTGACTTTCTTATCCAGTTTTCAGATTTTTTGAATGTAGTTTTCTTCAACTTCTAATGAGCAGACCAAAGGTATATTTGCCATCTCTGAAATATGACATTTTTAGGAATAACTATCTCTTTCATTCTCATTGTTTTGGCCAGTGGTTACAGTTTCATTTAATGAAGAATTTGACATTGCAGGGTTGCGTCTAAGCCAGTTCTAGTTGGGAATTTGGTAAGAATAATGTTTTTGCTTACTTTCATGAAATCTTCTTTAAATAAAGAGTTTGTAATATCCTGCTTGCAAATTTTATGTGGGTCATGCTCTACAAAAATCTGCTCACTTTTCAGCTTCCAGGTATTTAAATTTGAAGCATTAGTTTTAAATGTTTTTCCTTTTTTCTTTTATTTTAAGATCCACTTTTGTATTTTATATTTATGTCATGATTTCTAAGTGAACACATTCTTGGTTATCTAAAGCAGAGGTCAGCAAACTTTATCTGTAAAAAAGGTCAGCAATTATCTTTAGCTTTGTGGGTCATATAGTGTTGACAGCAATTACTCAACTCTGATGTTGTGGAATGAAAAATAGCCATAGACAACATATAAAATTTGGGCGTGGAGGCATTCTGATAAAACTTTATAAAAATGAACAGTAGGCCTGATTTGACCCACAGGCAGCAGTTTGCTGATCTCTGACATGATGCATTAAAAAAAAATTGTTTGCCAAGTGTAAAAAAATTCTAACCATAACCAATCTGAAAATATTTTTCATTTCTTATTTTCCTCTAAAATATTCAAAATACATATTAAACTTAAAAGACAAAACAAAATTAGAATCAATATCAAAATTTAAATCCAAATATATAAAGTTTAATTTTGTTTGAAAATATAATTACATCATATGAAATATTTTTATAAAAGTAAAACCATTCACAATCAAATGTTACATTTCCATCTAGCTGCCAATATAAAGAATCAATGTCATGTTTCACATGTTTCATCTAGACATACATATATATAAATTTTAAAGTAATATGAATAATGTAACATTGCAAAATGCTATTCAGACATTGTGTACAACTCTTGGTCATACATCACTAATTTATGACTGCCTCCAGGTCCAAGAATTGAAACACAAATGTATTAATCTGCTTAGGCTGTAGTAACAAAATATCACAACTGGATGGCTTAAACAACAAAAATCTATTTCTCACAGTTCTAGAGGCTGGAAGTCTGAAGTCAAGGTCTCTGAGGGTTTGGTTTCTGGTGAGGGTTCTCTTCCACACTGCAGACTGCCATCTTCTCATATGGCCTTTATTCTGAGTGTGCAGAGAAAGAGGGTGAGAGAGGGGCAAGAGAGAGCGTGTTCTGGTGTCTCTTTTTATAGAATCACAATTCCTGTTGGATCAGGGTCCCATCCTTATGATATGGTTTGGCTTTGTGTCCCCACCCAAATCTCATCTCAAATTATAATCCCCAGGTGTTGAGGGAGGGATCTGGTGGGAGGTGACTGGCTAATGGGGTTGGTTACCTTCATGCTGTTCTCATGATAGTGAGTGAGTTCTCACAAAATCTGATGGTTTTATAAGAGGTTCTGTCCCCTTTGTGCTCTCTCTTTTCTGTTGCCTTGTGAAGCAGGTACTTGCTTCTCCTTCACCTTCTGCCATGATTTTAGCTTTCCTGAGGCCTCCCCAGCCATGCAGAACTGAGTTAACTAAACCTCTTTCTTTTATAAATTAGCCAGTCTCAGGTATTATTATTTATAGCCCTGTGAAAAGAGACTGATACATGTAATGACCTCATTTAACCTTAATTGCTTTCTTTTTGTTCCTATCTTCAAATACAGTCACTTGAGGATCAGGAGTTCAACATATGAATTTGGAGGGACATAATTCAGTTCATAGCAATGAGGAAAATCCAAAACACAGACATTAAGCACTGTTGGGAAAGACCCTACTTTAACTTGTGTTTCTTTTTCCTGGGCTTGCCCTCAACCTTGGCAAAATAAACCTCTAAATCGATTGAGATCTGCCTAAGACACTTTCTGAGATCTGCCTAAGGCACTGTTAGGAAAAATCCTACTTTAACTTGTGTTTCTTTTCCCTGGGCATGCCCTCAACCTTGGCAAAATAAACCTCTAAATCGATTGAGATCTGCCTAAGATGCTTTCTGGTTTACATGGTCCTTGGTCATTTGGTCTTAGATGTCAAAATTATTAATTCAAGAATTATTAGTCTTTTTACATGGGGAATTTAAAAACCTCCAGGAATGATTTTTTTCTGTCAATAATTCCCTTTCAGGTCTAATTAAAAAAACCCTGGTCTTCAGAGGAGAAGGAGAATCCTGAATACAGCTTGAAGCTGTGAAGCATATCCAAGCTTTGATGCATTGAGGATTCTATGTATCCAGTGCCCACCGCCGCAGTGGTGCCAGTGGTAGCAGCACTAGTGCCTATGGAGAGAGCAGTGCAGACAGTAGAGGTGTCATGGGAGGTGCATTGAACCATGAGCACCAGACACAGTTTGAATGACATGCACTGAGACTACTTTTTCACTTACATGACTCTCTTATCACTAACAAGAAAGTCGATGATGCATCAGTTATAAAATTGTCCTATATCACTGAGGAATTCCTCACTTCTTTTCGGAACTAAGAAAATATAAAATATAAATTCATTTGAAAGTAAATTCTTCTGCTCACTTAGCAATAACAAAAAAAATAGTTTAAAGAATCTCAAGTAATCTAGGCAATGAAATAATCTGTACAACAAACCCCCATGACACAAGTTTACCTATGTAACAAACCTGCACATGTACGCCTGGACTTAAAATAAAAGTTAAAAAAAGGAATCTCAAATAAGACATGGCTTAAAAATAATTAAATGCTTATGAGAAGAATCATAAGAAAAAAATATTAGAAAGGAGTTGCTTTGTGATACTAGCCTAGACAGCAATGTAATAGGAAATTACAGCTTTTTGGGTGCTGAGGCATTAAAAAAGAGGCTTCCAAATCACCAGGAACAAATTATCATCATTTGCAAAAGAGAAATAAAAGAGAGAATCAAAGATGTTGCCTCTTGGCGACTCTTGGTTTCTCAATAGTTCACCCTGAGACAGTTCATCAATCACAGCAGCAAAAATTAAAAATTGTCTCAAATTATGATTGAGAAAACTTGGAAGTTAATCATATTTTCCATGCCATAGTTTGTTCTTTTACGTTTAGAAAATTTAGGTCAAACTCAAATGGATCCTCTACTCATTATGTAATTGAATTTGCCTTATAAATGAAGGGACTTGTTTCACTAATTGAATAGATTATTTTATTATGTCCTCATTGCCATAGAAAATGTCTGTTTCATTGATTTGATTTGATGAGGCTTTCAAAAGGATAAATATAGCACATGAACTTCACATAAGGGTTAATATTATTTTGGCAGAGTTTTGGTGTTTTTCAAAATCATTAGTTTTAAGACTTTTTTAAAAGTAGTTTTTGATTCAGAGCAAAACTGAGAGGAAAGTACAGAGATTTCCCATATACACCCTAACCCAACACATGCACAGAGTTCCCTATTAGCAATATCCCTCATCATGCACCTACTGAAGGCATCTTGGTTGCTTCTAAGTTTGAGTAATTATAAATAAAGCTACTACACACATCCATGTACAGGTTTCTGTGTGGACATACATTTTTAATTAATCTGGGTATATAGCAACAAGCACATTAATGATTCTTAGTTTGGTAAGTATGTTTAGTTTTGTAAGAAACTGCCAACGTGTTTTCCAAAGAGGCTGTCCCATTTTGCACTTCCACCAGCCATGAATGAGAGTTCCTGTTGACTGACATCTTCGTAAGCACTTGGTGTTGCCAGTGATCTGGATTTTAGCCATTTCAATACGTGCATATTGTTATCTCGTAAGTAAATTTGATTTGTTTTTTAAATGCATTTGAGTTTTAAAAGTATAGTTTATAGTACTTAGATTACCATGTGCTGGTGAGAAATATTTAAATAAGATTTTATCCCAAGAAAATGTTTCTTGGATTATGTCTTTAAATTAAAAGTCACATAAAGTCTATTTTAAGTACTCTCAAGTACACTAGAGAAATACATTTCTAATTGAATTTTTAAAACGTTTAGAGCCCAAATTTGAATAGACTCTTGCTTTTGCTACTCAAACTATGCTCAGAAGAAAACTTTAAAAGATTATTAGTTCTTTTTTTAATTTTGAGGCTGCAGTGAAGTATACTGCAAAAACTCCGGACTGCTGTAGAGACACCTGCATTCTAGTTACTGATCTCTCACTAATCATGTGCCTTTTATACTTTTCTATGTACCATTTTCTCTGCTGGAAAATGAGGTGGTTAAATTGTCAGTGGATTCCCATGTTCTGTATTCCTTAAGGACTCCAATGAGGGGCCTGAGGTACTGTGAGGGAAGAGAGTTTGAGGATTCTGACACCTACCACCCTTCAATCAGAGCAACTTCAATTTTAAATATTGGGTGCCCTCTTTCTTGTAAAATGTTATTGGAAGAAATAACTAATGTAAAAATAATGATAGAAAGTTACTTGACTAGATGAACACTAAGATCTCCCAAAACAATGTTCTAGCTTATAAACTAAGTTGATTTGTAAAAGTATAGACTTCTGGATATGCTGTCCAGATTCAAACCAACTATGAGTCAGTAAGATTCTCAGTTGCTGACAGCAAAACTCATTTAAGCTAGTTTAAGTAGGAAAGGAGTTTATTTTCATTCATTTTTATTTTTATTTTTTAGAGATAGAGTCTCATTCTGTCACCTAGGCTGGAGTGCAGTGTTGCAATCATAGCTCACTGCAGCCTCAACCTCCTGGGCTCAAGACGTCTCCCTTCTCAGCCTCCTGAGCAACTGGAACTACAGAGACATGCTACCACATCCAGCTAATGTTTATTTATTTATTTATTTATTGGTAGAGGTGGGGGTCTCGCTTTGTTGCCCAGACTGGTCTTAAATCCCTGACCTCAAGCAATCCTCCAATCTTGGTCTCTCAAAGTGCTAGGATTACAGGCATGAGCCACCACCTCCGGCCAGAATTAATTTTTTTAAATGACTTACATAGCTCATGAAGTCTCTGAGAAGGGGAGAGAGTAAAATCTGGAGGCTATACAGCTAAGCACAACTCTCAACACCATGTAGAATGATGCCATAGAAAATCCACTACTTATACCACCAGACACAGACACTGCAGTTCACACCACTGACACTGGACAGTGGCTACTGGAGTATCTACCACTATTACCTTCACATACACACACACACACACACACACACACACACACACACGGATTCCTCCTGGCCCATGCTTTTAGAGGTTGCAGCTTCTGAATCAGAGTATTGTGTGGGTTCATCTGATCAGTGCCCAGGCTCTAAGGGCAGATTAGAAATCAAGTATATGACTTGCCTTCTTGGAGAAATAAGTTTTACAAGGCAAGAAGTTCCCCTACATGCAGAAGGAGCATTAAGAAAGTGCTGAGCAGCAGAGGCATTTCTCCATTTCTCGTTTTAGTCAAGAAATTTTTGCTGGTGCCTACAAAGTATCCGGTACTTTTCTAGAGGCCGGGATGAAACAATTTACAAAATCGACAGTGTCCCACTTTCATAGAATTTACATTCTAATAGAGCAGAGAGACAATTAAAAAGTGAACAAATAAATGTTTAATATGTCAGATGTTAAGTGCTAAAAAATAAATCAGGATAAAGGGATAGAGAATAAGTAAAGTGGGCAGATTGACAGGGTAGTCAGCGAGGATTACTAAAATGATTACACTTGAGAAGAAGCCTGCAAGTATTAATAGTAAGGAAACAAGCCATGCCACTATCTCGGGGAAGAGCATTGCGGGCAGAAAGAAAAGCTCACGGAAAGTTATGATGTAGGGCAAATATGTTCCACACACTGATAATAAATACACTCAGTGACCCTTTACGAAAATGTGTGAAGCTCAGAGTCAGCTATTACCTATTGTTACCAAGACCTTGAATATTTTTCCAAAATTAAGGTTCCCAAACCACAATTATGAGTCTCTGTGTTAGTCCTTTTGTGCTGCTATAACAAATGTCACAGACTGGGAAGTTTACAAAGAACAGAAATGTATTTTTCACAGTTTTGGAGGCTGGAAAGTTCTAGATGAAGGTGCTGGTAGGTTCGCTGTCTGATTAGGTCAGTCCCTGCTTCCAAGATGGCACCCGTTGAAATGCTGTGTGAATGACAGAATGCTTCTGTCTGATGACATAAAGCAAAAGAGAAAAAGGGATGAACTCCCTCAAGCCCTTTGATTAGGACAGCTAATCCCATTCATGAGGATAGAGCCCTCAGGACTCAATCACCTCCCCAAAGCCAATACTATTGTATTGGGAATTAAGTTGCAATATGAATTTTGGAAGGGACAAAAACATTCAAAACATAGTAGGCCCCCAAAGGAACACGTAATATTCAAAGCAACTGAGGCCTGACAGAAGGAAGCAAATCTCTAGCCATCAACACAAACTGTGCAGCTACACACAGAAGCAGATCTTGGGCCAGCGAGAGCAAAATTTCAAGTTGCATTGCTGGTTCTCTGTTGCAGCTGCTACAGTAGAACATTATAAACAGAAAGATATTTTTACTGCCAGAGACTGGAGTCCCAGTGCAGAAGTAAAAACATGACAATAGGTGGAGAATGATTCCCAAACAAGCTCACTTTGAAGAGTTAACAAGATTAGCATTTGTACAAAGCAGCCAGTGACCTTCGATCTTACATGTAATAAATGGGAATAAGTCCTGCCTGGAGTTTAAAGTTATTTAAGTATACATAACACTTCAATTCCCATACAAGCATTAACTTGCTCACTCTATCAAGTAGAAAGCCCAGTTAGGAGTTTTCAGAAATTCAACTGGAGTTGGATGAAATGAGAAGCAAAAGATATTTGGTAAGGATAATGTAGAATCTCAAAGAAGCCGAGGACAGGAAGAAGTTGGAAAAGGGACTCAAATCTCTAAGCGCTTACTCTCTCCTTCATTCATCACTTCTCCTGTTTTCTTCCGCTTCATTTCTCTTTTTCCCCTTACACATTGGACTCTATTTTCCTGGTGAAAAAGAACAGCCAACAGCCCGTAAGTCTTACCTTTCATCATATAGGAATCTAAAGTAGTAGCCTAAAGAGACTGATTTTTTTTCACTCAGTTCTAATACCAGAATTTCCAAAGATAGACTCTACTTTCAAGGAATATATTGGATCTTTGCCCCCAGGTCCTGGTACAGAGCTTCAAAAACCCTTGGAGTTTCCTGGATAATATGAGTCTTCATTATGCTCATGAAGTGAGTCATTATAAGTCCCCAGCTAGCTTCAGGATGGAGACTGCTCACCAGAAGGACCAAGGACGTGACAAGGGGGTTGGAATTTTCCATTGCTGAACCTCTAGGGAAGAGACAGATGCTGGAGATTGACTGCAATGACATGGCCAATGTCATCAATCATGCCTATGTAATAAGAGCCCAACAAAGACTGGACACTGAGGTTCAGAGGAATGTCCTGGTGGATGGACATATTGATGCGCCGGGAGGGTGGGGCACCCTGACTCTGTAAGGAGAGAGCATGGAAGCTCCACTCCTAGAACCCTCCAGACCCTGCCCTGTGTGACTCTTCATTTGGCTCTTCCTGGGTGGTATCCTTTATAATAAGACTGTGATTGTTAGCATCACACTTTGAGTTCTATGAGTTGTTCTGGCAGATTACTGAACTTATAAAAGCCTCCAAATATGTAGCTGGTCAGTCAGAAATGTGAGTGGCCTGAGAATCCCGCTTGCAACTGTTGTGTGAAGTGACAGTTATTTTGCAAAAGATTGAGACACCTGGGGAATCTGATGCTTGCTAATTTCAGGTAATTAATGCCAGAATTGAAGTGCACTTCACCCAGCGGGGATTGAAATAGAATAAACTCTGACTAACCAAGCCTACTCAATGAGAAAAAAATAGTGAGATAATGCAATTAGCCCAGCTTGGATCTTCCTCCCACCCTGAACCAATCAACTGTCACATTTACAAACATGGCGGCATCTATGACAACCATGTGAATTTAGAGGGGAGATGCAGTTCCTAGAAAACAGAAGCAGAGCAGACAATATCCTGGTGCTCTACTCCCACTATTCAGAGTTTCAATGACAGACCAAGTGTGTTACACATTTCATTTCAAAATCTAGTCAGATCTACAGATGGCTCTGCTGATGCTATAAATCTATGTAATTGTTCCCTGTGTCTGGAAAATACATGTAATGGTGAGTTTCTAAATGTTAAAACATTCAAAATGACAAATAAAACATTCTTCAGCAGCTAAAATGTCTGATATTAAAATTGAGAGTTTATAAATAGTAACTTGATCTTATAAACAGCCAGCTTTAAATTCCATGTATCTCAAAAATTATTCAGTGTTTTTCTCAAGTGTATATTTTCTTTGGCCCAATAGATAAGTACCCTCCTAAACACAGACCTGAAAATAAATGTAAGATCTATTCTGGCATTACATGTGCAAAAGAGAGCAGTAGCTTCTCACGTGGTACAGTAGTAAGCTATGATATGGTTACAAAGAACTAAAGCCTTGTGGATCTAACAGAATAAAGATGAACAGCCCGGGTGCAGTGGCTCAAGCCTGTAATCCCAGCACTTTTGGAGGCTGAGGTGGGAGGATCACTTGAGGTCAGGAGTTCGAGATCAGCCTGACCAACACGGTGAAACCTCATCTCTACTAAAAATACAAAACGTAGCTAGGTGTGGTGGTGTGTGTTTATAATCCCAGCTACTCAGGAGGTTGAGGCAGGAGAATTGCTTGAACCTGGGAGGCAGAGATTGCAGTGAGCCAAGATCGCGCCACTGCACTCCAGCCTGGATGACACAGCAAGACTGTCTCAAAATACAACAACACAAAACAGATAAACTTGGACTATTTTCACTAGCAAGCACACACAAGAAAAAGAACACTTTTAGCCTCTCTGCTACTGCCAGCTGAATTCTTCCCTCAGACCCTATGAATGTGTTCTATATCTTGCAGCAAACCAAAGCAGAACTGCACGTATTAGTAGCTCTTTGCCTCTATATTGTAATTGACTGGGAATTCATCTGTTTCTCTCAGAAGGCTCACAGTACAGGAATTGAAAGTACAGACTGTCTTCTGTTTCATCCTCAAGACCAGCACAATGCCTAAAGAATACCAGGAGTAGAATAAATATTTGATTATTTGATGATCTTTTTGCCAATAGCCTAAACTGTCTATTAGTTTGTTCGTGGGTAAAATGAAGATAATTGGGGGGGTGGAGCAAGATGGCCGAATAGGAACAGCTCCAGTCTCCAACTCCCAGTGCGAGTGACACAGAAGACCGGTGATTTCTGCATTTTCAACTGAGGTACTGGGGTCATCTCACTAGGGAGTGCCAGACAATCAGTGCTGGTAAGCTGCTGCAGCCTGACCAGCGAGAGCTGAAGCAGGGCGAGGCATCCCCTCACCTGGAAGCACAAGGGGGAAGGGAATCCCTTTTCCTAGCCAGGGGAAATGAGACACACAACACCTGGAAAATCAGGTAACTCCCACCCCAATACTGCACTTTAAGCAAACAGGCACACCAGGAGAATATATCCCACACCTGGCCGGGAGGGTCCCATGCCCACGGAGCCTCCCTCATTGCTAACACAGCAGTCTGCGGCGATCTATCCGCAAGGCAGCAGCGAGGCTGGGGGAGGGGCG